>NC_091984.1:204092767-204212547 GCF_044704955.1 Pristiophorus japonicus | reverse complement strand
AGTGATTTATAAAGTTCTTTTATATTCTATACCTCTATCAAGTGACCTTTTTTAACAAAAAGTTTGCTTTTTTAACCATCTTATGAACACGCCCTGCCACCTTTAAAGATTTGTGTATATCGACATCAAGGTCTCTCTGCTCATCTACACTTTTCAAAATCGTACCATGTCATGGCCATTTCACTATCCTGTCTATGTCATCCTGAAATCTATAGCTATCTTCATTACTATCTACTATGTTGCTAAGTTTCGTATCATCTGCAAAAATTATAATTTGCTCCCTACACCCGAGTCTAGGTCATTTATAAAAATTGAAAATGGGCCCAAAACCTATCCTTGAGAGATACCACTGCAACGCACCTCCCAGTCTGAAAAACATCCATCCAGCACCACCCTCTGCTTCCTGTCACTGAACCTATTCCGTATCCATACTGTCACTTTCCTCTTAATTCCATGGGCTTAAAACATGCCTTCTGAGGCACTTTGGCGAATGCCTTCCGAAAGTCCATATATACAACATCTACTGTACTATTTTGATCGACCTTCTCTGTTACTCATCAAAGAATTCTATCAAGTTAGTCAGACACGATTTGCTTTTAGCAAATCCACGTTGGTTCCCCTTGACTAACCCATGCCATTCTAAATGAAAGTTTATTTTGTCCCCAATAATGGTTTCCAGTAACTTCCCCACCACCTATGTTAGGCTGACTGGACTAGGTATCCTGGTTCATCCCCTTCACCTTTCTTGAATAGTGGTATAACATTAGTAACCCTCCGGCATTACTCCTGTATCTAATGAGGATTGCAGGATTGTGACCAATGCCTCTGCTACTTCTATCTTTGCTTCTATCAGCAACCAAATTTATCTCTACCATATTTTTTTTAAACACCCTTCCCCCATTTTTGGTGTCACTTGCAAACTTAACCAGCATTGCTTCTGTCTCCATCTGCTAATCATTGTGAGCAGCAATGGCTGCGGCACAGATCCTTTGGTACCCTGTTAAAGACCACTTGCCATGTCAACTACACTTTGCTTTCACTAGTTTCATTTCAGTTCAGAAGCTTGGCTCCTCTCCCACATATTCCTATCTTGCAGAATAGTTGTGTGCGGCACAGTAATAAAAGCCTTGCTGAAATCTAAACATATCACGATTACAGAATTTCCGACGTCAACAAGGACCATCATTTCCTTAGTGATGATTTCCTCTTATAACTTAACTATCTGAATGTTTAGAACTTCTTTTAAAAGCGTTCTGATACTTTATCCACAAGCGATATTAGGCTCAGTAGCCAGAAGTTTTATGTTGTCCCGGTGTCCCTTTTTAAAGGTTGGTGTTAGCTACTGTTCAAACCATGGACATTATTCCTGTTTTCACTTGTGCTCCTTTGCTCGCTGACCTACATTGGCTTCCAGTTAAGCAACACCTCAATTTCAAAATTCTCATCCTTATTTTCAAATCCCTCCATAGCCTCGCCCCTCCCTATCTCTGTAATCTCCTCCAGCCCCACAACCACCACCCCCCCCAATCCCCCACAGAGATGTCTGCTCACTTCTAATTCTGCCCTCTGAGCATTCCTGATTATAATCGCTCAACCATTGATGGCCATGCCTTCTGTTGCCTAGGCCCCAAGCTCTGGAACTCACTGCCTAAACCTCTCTTTCCTCCTTCAAGACGCTCCTTAAAACAAATTTTTGGTCACCTGCGCTAATTTCTACTTATACGGCTCGTGTCAAATGTTTTACCTCATAATACTCCTGTGAAGCGCCTTGGGATGTTCCACTACATTAAAGACGCTATATAAATACTTGTTGTTGCTAAATGATTCCCTAAAGATAATGGCAAATAAATGACCAATTTCAGTAGCTCCTTCTTTAATTATCATTATAAGAAGTCCACTTCTGCAGTTGCCTGGTACCTTGTCTTTGTCTTCCTTTAACTTTCTCAGCCTATCACTGGCCTCCTATTTGACATTTCTATTTCTTTTAGTACCTCTTCACCACCACCACACCCCCCATCAAATAACAGTTCCATATAACAACCCAATATGGTGTACAGTATCATGTTTTTACTCCTACTGCATCCTTTATAGATTTCCCAATGTATCCCTGGTAGACTGAAATCACCCTTGGCAACTGCAGCTGTTATTTCACTATAAATTTATTGGTCAATTCCTACATTAAACAAGTGACTACACCAGATGGCCTTCATTGACTATAATGGGCTTTGGGACATTCAGACTTCTTGAAAGACACTATATAAATCCAAGCTTTTTATTCCTTTTCAAATCCTGATGGTCTATTGCACATGTCCATAGCTCGTTCTTTCCCCTCATGTGTCTCTTCCCTATCCAGAGTTTCCATCTTATAAATACTCAGACCAGATAGTTCCACCTCAGTTATGATAGGTCTCTTTTGATTTTGACGAAAGGTCACAGACCAGAAACATTGGCACTGAAATTGCAACCTCTCTGGGCGTGTACGATGTGCACATGCATCCGAAGGGGCCCCACAAGCTCCGGGTTTAGGCACGTGAAGCACATGCGCCTGAACCCGGCACTTGCGATCTGTCAAAATGTCTTGACAGATCGCACACATCCCCGGGAGAAGGGCCTTCGTGGGCAGAGATTTGGGCTATTTGCCCAACGAGGGCCCTTCAAACTCTTACGCCTGGTAAAAGCACAAGGCCTGCTTTTACCAGCAAGAATTTTAATAGATAGAAAAAATAAATGTTATTACTTATTTTTATATTAAAAACCTAAGTTTATTTTTTTTTAAACTTAAAACATTTGTTTTTTAATTTCAAAAATTGTTTTTCTCTAAAACATTTAACTTAATGCAATTTCTATTCGTGTTTTTTTTAAACATGTTTGTGTTTTATTTGGATTTTAGGGGTATCCTCATTGATAGTAATGGGAGCTCGGAGCTCCTAATACTATGAATGAGAATACTGTACTACATTGTGATTGGTGATCCAGGCCCACGTGATCCCAGGATGCGCATACGTTCCTGGAATACGTGGGCCTCTGCACTGGGCTTCGCATCTAGGCCTCGGAGTGCAAGTATTCCTTGCTCCGGGATCACCAGATACTTTCATTTAAAAAAAATTGGTCGGAAGCTTCTGACTGCAATTTTTGGCTCATTAATTCTGTTTCTTTCCCCACAGATGCTGCCTGACCTGCTGAGTATTTCCAGCATATTCTGTTTATATCTCTTTTACATAAAAGGTTACTCATCTAGCTACTCTCCCACACCTTGTACCATCTTAGAAAAGATGACAGTCATTCATTCTAAATACATGCTGATCCCACCTTGCTAGAATATGTACAAAGGCAGTGTAAATTGAAGACTTGTTTTTACTGATCTCCCTCTAAGGAACCACCTCATTTCCACTTGGCAGCTCCAATACACACACCCACCAATTTAGGAATTCTATGAGAATAACCTGTTTTGCCATTCTCACCACAAGAGTATGTGTTTTATCTCATTTTTAAAGCTTAAAATTGTGACTAAAATTTCATATTTAGAACTAGCTGTAAAGTATCCTTTAAAATCATGATTTTATTTTGTAACATTGATAAACTTTATACTAATAATCAGAAAATAATCGTGATAATTGCGCAGAATTCAATTAACTCACAATATCTCTGCACATGTGGATCTTCTTTAATAGTCAATAATAGACTTCGGCAGGGGTTTTGTTTTAAACTTGAGGTAACTGCAGCTGTAAACAATCCAAAACTGCCCTTACAAACAGACGAAAATAAGAGGCAGAAGACCACCAGCTGGTCAAAACCAGTCCAGGAGATCACATGAGCCATGTGTTTTTGCCTCTTAATCCACTTACCTTCTATATTATGCAATCTTAAAATAAATCTGATTTAAATACGGCGCACTTCTTGAGAAGTGCCAAAAGCATTAAACGGTCTCGGAAATACACAACGCAGCTTGGATATGCAACTAAATATCTGATTTGGTGGATATGGTTTTGAAACGTGTCATAACGCAAGTTATTTTATGAATTTCGAAAGCTTCGGTGGATACTTCAAAAAGAAAAGTACCAGAGCAGAAGCCGACAGGAACTGAAGTCAAAGAAGCACTTGTGTGTAAGGTGACACATTCCCAGATCATCTGACAGACAAAAATCACTGGAGATAAACACCAAACAAAGTGTATACTTAAAAAAAAAATCCCTGCTAAAAATCAAATGTCTACAAATAACTGGGGAACAAGGGAGAGGGAGAGTGGAGCGGGCGGTTTGGTGACTTGGAAGCGATCGCGGTTGCTTCAACTCAAAAAGTCAAACATTACCGGGACTGGAAGCGGCTCCCTCGCTCGAATCTCCCTCATCATTTACTCACAAATTTCACAGCTCACATTAAAACATTACCGCCCCGCTCTCAACACCAACTGCAGCGATATTTCCAGTTTCCACCCACGGTTCCTTTCCTCTCAGGCCTAGCCAGCGAGCCGAGGCCCGGCGACAGTCTCTCCCCGCGCACCGCATACACCATCCGCCAGCGCTAGGCTGGCTGCTCGCCCACAGCCGATAACCGGGATCGCTCGCCTTCGCAAGGCTCCAACTAAACACTCACCTCCAGCGGCGGTAAGTTTGACGCCGATTCCTGGTCCGACCTCTCCGCTCCCTCTGAGCCCAACCCGAGCGAGCGAGCGAGCGGCCGCGCCAACTGACGTCAGGGCCCGCCTCCCACACGCGGAGGCTCGGGGCGGCCCGGGCTCGGCTCAGCGGCGAAAGGCATTGCAGAGCAAACACAGTGTGGGCACTTTGCAGTCAATATACTCCTTGGAATGCATGTACCAGAAAATCTTCAAATGAAAATGCATATGTAAACTTTCCTGTAAATTGAGTACCATGTACTGCATTTAATTTGTACAATGTTATATGTGATTTGTGGATTGTATTGTAATGTATGTTGACAAGTATTGAAATGTAATTTAACAAATTTTTATGAATAAAGTATGTTTTTGAAATTAAAAACAAATACTGGTTAAAGGACGCAGGAAGGAGTGACAACAAAGCAAGTGCATTGGGAAAAAGGGAATATGTAATGGGAGAGCGTGGGCTTTGAGTAACATCAGAGTTGGTGTAAATACTGACTGAATCAAGTGCAGGGTATAGGTACTGGGTAAAGAAGCAGCAGGATTTAGCCCTTAGGTGACGGGGAGTAGGGAATCGACATTGGATAAAGAGCAATGATCACAGGTACCCAGAGGGTAGGCTCGGGGTTCATTAGAGCCACAGATTTCTGAAAGTATCAAAGATTATTCTTAGGTCTGCGCAAAACATTCAGCCAATAAGAACGTTTGAAATCTCATGTTATAATTTTTATACTTGGGCGTGGACCCAGGGGCAGCACGGGCCAGCCCACACTGCGATATGTGTGGTACTAGGTCCGTGCAGCAGAGCTGGTCTCTAGTCGTCTTGGTTAATCCTTGCCACTGGAACAGGACCTAGCTCTGTCAAGCCTGTGTTGTAGCTGGTGTGCAACGGCCACCACATGTTAAAAGAAATCCACGCACAGGCATCTTCCACCCTTCAATATGTAGTTCTGGACCTGGAATGTCAGGTCCTTCATTGAAACACCTGTGAACTCATCCCTTTTTGGTGTGGAAGCAAGTCATCCTCGATATGAGGGACCGCCTAAGAAGATACTCGAACAAATTGTTGCTCTGCTCTTCCGTGTTTAATTATTATATTAGTATTGATATTTTTAATTGAATTTCAGTAACAAATAGATGGCGAATGCAAAATAAAACAATTAGGGAAGCAGGAAAGAAAAAATTGGGAAAATATTTTCACAAGAATGCAAAGTGTTATTGGCCAGAGCAATTTCCTTTCTTCTCCATATGAATGTAGCAGACATCACCACCTGTCCTTACTGTAATCCGACAGTGGCTAATAAGCTCTGGTTGTGGCGAGAGTGGTCAACTTCGAAAGACACGGTGATCCAGGGAACACATGTATCTGGCCATCCAACTGCTCATAATTCAAATTGGATTTAGAATGGACCCAGAATTTTCAATCAACGGCAAAGCGACACTGCTCGTCCCTGATCTCAAAGAAAGCTTCCCACAAAGATCTAGTGATCTCTGGTGTGAATTTCATCTCTCCCGACCTTTGTTTGAATCTGGTACCAAATCAAGTGAATCTCCAGCATCCAGCCACAATGATATCATCAAGCAGACTGAGCAGCCAATCACAGTAAAGGATTCTCACAAACAGCAAACCTAAAGGTAAAATGCAGATTTTAATTTACTTTTTATAAATTTTAGAGAGCAAAATAAAGATTGGGATATACACACAGGATTAAGGTTGAAGCTGAAATATAAATAAACTTTAAAAAAAATTGTTAAAACTATGTAATTCGTAATCGTATTCAAGGAAAGATTTGACAGTCCACAAAGATAAAATTAGTTTTTCATTAAACAGTTGTTCAACAGTGACTATGCTGTTTAAGGCTCATTTTAACCTAACTAATATACATATCACAATGTAGATTAAGTTTTATTTTTATTGGAGTTTGGAATGAAACACAATACAATGAAAATATGATTGGGACAAACTTAGTGTAAAATCAGATAGAATTCTAGATGTCTAATGCAGCAATATAAAGATAAGCCTGTAAGCATCGGCTCCCCAAAGATTGTTGGATATCTGGACATTGCATTTTAATATTTCTCACTGCAGAAAAAGCTGACAGCCTGTTGTGGGAGGGACCCAGGTACTTTTCCATGTTGTACTCAAAATCCACATCTGATGAGTGGAGGTGGTCTGGGAAGTTACAAAGGCCAAGTGAAGGCAACGCATCACAGGTAATGGGCAAAGGTGGAGGGTCCAATTTTAAATAATGTGAACTGGTGAGTGATCAAGCCATTACCTGGAATGAGATAACTCCGCGAGGCGGGAAACCAGAACAATAGAAAGCCATTAAGCCCCAGACCGGCCATCACTGGAATACACATGGGCCACTCAGACAGAAGCCTCAAAACAAGGAAAACTTTATTGGGCCAGAAAAGGCAAACAGACTTTGGATATAAAAGGTGGCCACATGGCCATAGCTCTCTCTCTCTTGCTTCACCTCTACAAGGACCGAACACTCCATGTGGGACAGATAGAAGAAATTATAAACAGTACGGAACCAGGAGAAGCAACAAGTAAGCCAACGAATTGGTGAGCATCATCCCTGCCCACGCATCTTTAAGATCACAGTCACTGTGTGAGGTGGTGTGTGTTCTCCCAACCAAGCCTTAGAAGGGTTTTAGTGGGGAGATTTTGCTGCAAGGACCATAGGGGTATGCCCAGCCGGTCGGTACAGATTTGGGGGTCGATTGTGGATCTGAGCAGAGGGTTTATACGTTGGGTACTTCGCAAGAGGGGCGGTTTAGACACACCAGGGTATTGGATTGTACTACATCGTCACTGTATTTACTCGTAGTTTTGCTGTGTTGAGGTAGCTTTAATAAAGCATTGACTGTTGAGACTGAGGTATTGGTCCATGACTCATTCATCTGTTCAGCACAGTAATCAATCCCAGGTCTAGAACTATTGTAATGTAGGGGGGGGTCGAAAACACCCAAGGGAAACCACTTACAAGCCAGTGACACCTATTGCAAAATGAAAGCAAGTAGTCTAACAAGTCCTACACGTTTTTCTGATCTTACCAACACACGCAATGTGATAAGAACCTAGAGGCAAAGTTCGCATAAATAAATCAGTTTTACAAGGGCATACACAGTTTCCACATTCATACCTAATTCATTTTGTTCAGGTTCACCATATGCATTGCAAAGTCAACATTATTACAGTGGTTTAAATTGTACAAATTAATTATCGTGCTCTTGACCCAAGTAAACAAAAGCTGTTTACGGTGGGGATTTATCATAAATGGCCTGGAGTTGCCTCCATATTTGTGCCTAGATTGCATGTAACTACAATACATCCAAGTCCCCTATTCATCCCTATTAAACCCTCTAAAGCAATCTTTGTCCACAAAACTGACCACGCCCCCAACTCTCAAATATGAATATCCTTCAATCGCGCTTGTTCAGAGGTTTAACATTGTGATCAGATTTTCAGGCTCAGTAGGAAAGAAAATAATTCTTCTGGTGTTTCATTGCAATTTTTTGAGGGTTTAAAAAAATATATAGATCCTCAATGAGATCTGTTCTGTATTTTCTGTTCCTTTTAATGTATTCTTATGGCATAAGTATAAAACACACAAAAAATGTAAAAGCTTCATCGATTGCAAATTTTTAAACATTTTGTGCCTGATGTGCACAAATGATGGTTAAATGAGTTGAAACTTAAATTTTCATACTTGTTAGAAATATGGTGTAGGTTCAGTGCTTTTCGTGGGCCCCGATTGTTTACATTGTTTTGCACTGATTTACGCCCATTTTGAGTTTGAGCGTATTTGGGCGTAACTTGATATTCGCAAAATAGGCGCAACATAAAGTTCCAGGCTTTGCCCACGGAGGAACAGCCACGCCATATATTATAAATTCATTGTTGTGCACAGGCAGCCTAAAGCACCTTGTACTTTTGACCATGCCTCAGAATAAGTTCATCCATAAACAAGATTTGATATTAAACAAGAACATTATTTGTAACATGGAACTGATTTGCATATTGAAACCTCTTACAACTAGTGTGATAGGGAACTTTTCTGTGGTAAGTACATTATGCACATGTTTTCCAGGCCTGAAATGATACCAGACGGTGTGATTAAGAATTTAGGCATCTAATTTTGAATGGCCATCTTTAATCATTTGTGATTTTGTGTCATCATTATCTCCCAGAATAAGCTGTCACAATGGGTTTTGAAACTAATCAATCAGTTATTGATCTGACTGGTATGAACCTTTTAACAATCCACCATAGACGATAGCATGGCCAAGAACAAAATCAATAAAATAAAAATAAACTGGATTAAAATTAAGGGCAATACAGCTCAGTGTTAAAAGGGCAATTTCAATCTTCATACATTAATTGAAGACATCAAGCAGGTCCTCACTTTAACATCCATGGTACAATTAAATATTAAGTTTATTAAGCAGTGTCAGTGAAGGGTTGAATAAAAAGAATACATTTAGAAATGAATATATGCGCGTATGACAGATGTCAGGTCGAGAACAACAACAACAACTTGTATTTATATAGTGCTATTAACATAGTGAAACATCCCAAGGTGCTTCACAGGAGTATTATGAGACAAAAAAATTGACACCAAGCCACATAAGGAGAAATTAGGGCAGGTGACCAAAAGCTTGGTCAAAGAGATAGGTTTTAAGGAGCATCTTAAAAGGAGGAGAAAGAGGTGGCGAGGTTTAGGCAGGGAATTCCAGAGCTTAGGGCCTTGGCAACAAAAGGCATGGCCACCAATGGTTGAGTGATTAGAATCAGGGATACTCAAGAAGGCAGAATTAGAGGAGCGGACATCTCCAGGGGGGGGCTGGAGGAGATTACTGAGATAGGGAGGGGCAAGGCCATGGAGGGATTTGAAAACAAGGATGACAATTTTGAAATTGAGGTGTTGCTTAACTGGCAGCCAATGTAGGTCAACGAACACAGGGGTGATGGGCGAGTGGGACTTGGTGCGAGTTAGGACACGGGCAGCTGAGTTTTGGATTACATCTAGTTTACAAACGGTAAAATGTGGGAGGCCAGCCAGGAATAGTCGTCTGGAGGTAACAAAAGCGTGGATGAGGGCTTCAGCAGTGGATGAGCTCAGGCAATGGCGATGAATATATGAGAATCAGGCTAAATATAGTAAGTTCAGAGGAGAAGTGAAAAATAAAATAGGGGCAAAGGGAGGCTATGAGAATAGAATGGCAGCTAACATTAAAAGTGGGGCTGATTAGGGACAAAAAAAAGGAGACCTACGCGTCGAGGCAGAGGGTATGGCTGAGTGCTAAATGTGTACTTTGCATCTGTTTTCACCAAGGAAGAAGATGCTGTCATAGACATAGTAGAGGAGGTAGAGGAGATACTGGATGGGGTAAAAATTGATAGAGGTATTAGAAAGGTTGGCTGCACTTAAAGTAGATAAGTCACCAGGACTAGATGGGATGCGTCCTAGGATGCTGAGGGAAGCGAAGGAAGAGATCGAAAAGGTATTGGCCATAATCTTTAAATCCTCCTTAGAAATGGGGGTGGTACCAGAGGACTGGAGAATTGCAAATGTTACACCCTTGTTCAAAAAATGGTGTAAAGCTAAACCCAGCAACTACAGGCCAGTTTAACCTCTGTAGTGAGGAAGCTTTTATAAATAATAATCAGGGACAAAATTAACAGTCACTTAGACAAGTGTGGATTAATTAAGGAAAGCAGGCACGGATTTGTTAAAGATAAATCGTGTTTAACTAACAATCAAGTTTTTTGATGAGGTAATAGAAAGGGTTGATGAGGGCAATGTGGTTGACATGGTGTATATGGATTTCCAAAAGGCATTCGTCAATGTGCCACATAATAGGCTTGCCAGAAAAGTTGAAGCCCCTTGAATAAAAGGGACAGTGGCAGGGAGTATTGGTGAACGGTTGTTTTTCTGACTGGAGGAAGGTATAGTGGTGTACCCCAGGCGTCGGTTCTAGGACCACTGATTTTTTTGATATATATATTAATGACTAAGATGTGTGTGTACAGGGCACAATTTCAAAATTTGCAAATGAACCAAAACTTGGAAATATAGTGAACAGTGATAGGATAGTGATAGATTTCAAGAGGACATGGACAGGCTGGTAGAATGGGCAGACACGTGGTAGATGAAATTTAAAGCAGAAAAGTACCACGTGCTACATTTTGGTAGAAAGAATGAGGAGAGGAAATATAAACTAAAGGGTACAATCCTAAAGTGGGTACATGAACAGAGAGACCTTGGGGTATATGTGCACAAATCATTGAAGGTGGCAGGGCAGGTTGAGAAAGCAGTTTAAAAAAAGCTTACGGGATCCTGAACAGAGTTATAAAGTATAAAAGCGTGAAAATTGTGATGAACCATATTAAACACTGGTTCGGCCTCACCTAGGGTATTGCGTCCAATTCTGGACATCGCGCTTTAAGAAGGATGTGAAGGCCTTAGAGAGGGTGCAGAAAAGATTTACGAGAATGATTCCAGGGATGAGGGACTTCAGTTACGTGGATAGACTGGAGCAGCCAGGGTTGTTCTCCTTAGAGCAGAGTGAGAAGAGATTTGATAGAGGTGTTCAAAATTATGAGGGGTCTGGACAGAGTAGATAGAAACTGTTCCCATTGGCGGAAGGGTTGAGAACCAGAGGACACAGATTTAAGGTGATTGGCAAAAGAACCAAAGGCGACGTGAGGAAAAACTTTTTTACGCAACGAGTGGTTAGGATCTGGAATGCAGTGCCTGAAAGGGTGGTGGAGGCAGACTCAATCCTGACTTTTAAAAGGGAGTTGGATAAGTATCTGAAGGGAAACAAATTGCAGGGCTATGGGGAATGGTCAGGGGAGTGGGATTAGCTGAAGTGCTCTTGCAAAGGAGCCAGCACGGGATCGACGAACCGAATGGCCTTCTTCCGTGCTGTAACCATCTATGATTCTATGTAATTCACTAAGGGGATGCCTACAATTGTACGTATCAGATGAATGTCGCCGATTGGCCTTCTATTAACTTACGTCCTTGTGATAAATCACATCCTTTCAGAATGCAACTTTTTAATTTCTCTTTGTACATCAAATGAACAAAGACTGCTTATACCATTTCCTTTTATGTAGCTAAACTGGTTTGGCTCAATTCTAGCCAAAATATCTATTATATATTAAAAATGGAAGGTGGATCATAATATTCCATTTCAAATGCACTAAAACTCATGTCAAATTCTGACCTGCTCCTGTGAAAAATCCCATTTATAAAAGTGTCACTTTTATAAGTTATTACAGTAGGTGGCGCTGTGATAGGAATTTTTAATGTTGAGCTTGGCTCTTTTATCAGGATGTGGGCATAGTCGACATTTATTGTCCATCCCGAGTTGCCCTTAACTGAATGGCTTGCGAGGTCACTTGGGAGATAGTTAAGAGTCAATCACATTGGTATGGGTCTGAAGAAGTATGTTTATTTCCCTAATTCGCACCAAGTCCCGTTCATCCATCACCCCTGTGCTCGCTGACATTGGCTCCCGGTTAAGCAACGCCTCAATTTAAAAATTCTCATCCTTGTTTTCAAATCCCTTCACAGCCTTGCCCCTCCCTATCTCTAATCTCCTCCAGCCCCAAACCCTCCAAGATATCTACACTTCTCAAATTCTAGCATCTTGAGTATCCCCGGCTGCAATTTCACCTACCAGGTCGGGAGCAAGGCGGGCGATGTCGGTGGCAGGTTCCAACCCCACTCCTGTCTCGATACCCGCTTTGCCCATGACTTTCCCCGGATTGGGCTTGTTAAGCCCGTGCAGTGAAGTTCCCAACCAATTAAAAGGAAGCGGGTCTGATGACGGCATTTGATGATGTGTCATCAGTCGATTTCTTTAAAGGGACCACGCCCAACTTTATTTTGACAGTTGTGCTGTCAGTGTTCTACGGCATTGAGGTACTGCAAACACTGAACCACTCTACAAAGGTGCACGGCTGCATCCAGGCTCACCCATGACTCCCTCCATATGCTTATGGAGGGAGTAACAGCGTGGAGGGAGATTCTCTTCCCTTCCAATGGGTGGAAGAGACCTCTCCAGGACACCAACGCAGCCTGGTTGCACATTGCACAGGAGGGCACAAGCAGGAATGTCGTCAAGAGGACCTGGCTGCAGTGGCGCAAACCTTACGATGAGCTCAGTAGATCATGAAACGTTACTTCAAAGCCACACTCAACCTCATCCTGCTGTGCCTCTCATCACATCCCCATCACTTTGCCTTCCTACCCTACTCCTGCACATGCTTACTCACACCAATTTACCTTGCAATTCCACCCATCGCTCGCTCACTATCTATATTATCACTTCCCCATCTCGCTACTCACCCCTCACACTCATCCTAGTCCAATCATACCAACTAACACCACACAAGGGTAGAGACTTGGGTCTTTTAGCTAATTTTCATGTAAAATTTCTGTTAATGTGTTGTCAAACTTTAAAATCTTTATTTTCAACACTGTGCCTTCATGGACAGATGTGTGTGCACCTTTGGAAGTGGCTTAGTGAATTGCAGTGAATGGTGAGACATAACTGTATCCTGCCCCCAACATTGGTGATGAGTGTGAAAGGAATGGTTTGGGCATTGCGGGAATGCTTTATGGTGTTGGTGTGGGTTGGTGCCAACCTGGCGCATCATGTGACAGCCAGGGTGTACAGTCAAGTGAAGTAAATGTGGCCAGGGTGAGGCCCTCCCTGGCATTCCAGTCAGCTGCAGATGCCCCGTGCAGCATTAGGTGATTGTGGAGAAGGTTGGTGGTGTTGTTGGTGCTGCTGGTGTGCTGATGAAGTTGGTGTTGGGAATGATCGTGGTGGGATTCTGAGGACCGAGGTGAGATTTTTTTCAAGGCCACCAATGCTGATGGAATAGATGGCAGGTGAAGTTGAGATGACAGAAGCAATCTGTCAATGATGAGGTAGGTTGTTCCAAGGAGGTGACAGTGGATAGAGACTTTACTCCAAACACTTCCAACTGCATGAAGTTCAAAAGTCTCTTCCAAATCCTAAAGGCCCCAACTTCTACGATTGGAAAGTGAACAGCTGTGAAACGGTAGTTTTTGCAGCTGTCACCTATTCAGAAAACGGAGAATCATTGAAAACCTGACCTACTTACCGGACGTGATCTCCGAGCGTTGTGATCCTCGTGAAAAAGCTGGAAAAATGGCAAGTACACGATAAAATGCTGTTTAAGTGCCTTTCAACAAGCTCTTAACAATGACAATTGCCTCCTTGGTGTTGGGTCTGTAAAGCGCTGACAGACCTGGCACTTGGGAAACGGACGTGGAGGTGGGTTGACAGTGGGCTGCCGACCCGCTGTCAATCTTTTCTATTTTGACAGTGGACCCACCTGGAACCTGCCTCTGAGTGCCGGCAAAATTCCGGCCCTGATTTTAAATGCTCAACCATTAGTGGTTATGTCTTCAGCCGTCAAGGCCCTAAGCTCTGGAATTACCTCCCTGACCTTCTCCGCCTCCCTTTCCTCCTTTAAGATGCTCCTTAAAATCTACCTCTTTGACCAAGCTTTTGGTCATCTACCCCAATATCCTTTTTTGTGGCTTGGTGTCAAATTTTGTTTTATACCGCCCGTGTGAAGCGCCTTGGGACATTTAACTATATTAAAGGCGCTATATAAATACAAGTTGATTTTGTTGCAAAGGACATTAATAAAGCTGTTCAGTTTCTATATTCACTTTTACTGATACCAGGTTTTCATTTCCAGATTTAAAAAAAAAACTGAATTCAAATTCTCAAACTGCAATAGTGGTATCTGAACTCACGTTCTCTAGATTATTAGGCCAAACCTCTGGACTACCAGTCATGTCCCATAATCACTATGTTACCATACCCGGTTAATGTCGATTAAAAAAAATTAATTATTTTTCAATTTCCTCAATTTTTCTCGAAGGCATTGAATTATACTGGGATACAGTTCTACCAATGCCAGCAGCCCTATAATATCTCATCCAAGTGGTCATTCTTTATATGTGAATCTCTCCGCCCTCCCAAGCAGTATCACAGGTTTATGATTGTGGGGAACATCACAACTGAGCCCAATCAACACCCAACATTAATATATTGATAAATAAACAGAATATTCTGGAAATATTCAGCAGAAACATGCTGTCTGACCTGCTGAGTATTTCCAGCATTTCCTGTTTATAGTTCCGATTTCCAGTATCTGCAATATTTTGCCTTTTGTATCAATACATTGATACCTTACTGCAGGACAGAAATGAGAACTCTGACAAAATGACCACCCAATTTAAGAGAATAGTGGAACTAGTGTTTCCACTAGTTGGTGAATCAGTTACAAAGGAGTATAGACTCAAGTTTATCTCTAGAAAAGTAAAGGAGGGGGGCGAAGTTAAAAGGTATTTTTTCCACAAAATGTTTGAGAACATGCAAGGTTTTATCACGAGTGGCTATTGAGGCATAGCCTTACCTGTTACAGCATTGGCTTTCAGAGTTATTGGAAGTGGGAAGAATAAGACTCCTAATCTCTCAGTGACAGTTTCGCCACTCCAGGTTTTGTGAACAGCTGGCCAATCATGAACAATGCATTAGAGTGCTGTGGAAACTGTCCAATTCATGTTTTGGATTACCAAGTCTGAATAAGGGTTGACTTAAGTTCTGAACTTCCAGTGCAAGGCATGTCATTTTGCAGCCACCTTGATTCTAAAGAAACCTCTCACAGGTGCTATTTATCTGTGGAGAGTTCAAAACAGAAAAGCACAGGCTGGGGCCAACAGTCTCTGCATTAAAAATAAATTAACATGACTACGTTATGTACATTTTGCACTACCAGTGGTAGGAAGCATGTAACTACATTGTGACAGATGGAGAATATGTCTACATGGTTAAATAGGTGTTTCCTATTAAAGAACTAGACTTTCCACCCATGATCGCCAAGCTATCGCCCATCCAAGCAGGCTATCGCCCATTTTTGCTGAAAAGTGGAAAGTTGGGCCGGAACATCGTCCATTAAATCGCCGGCCCAACTTTCAACACACATGAATGTGCTGCATCGCCAGCCTAAGGCCATCACCCAGATGATCGGCGACCGCAACTTTCACCATATCGCCTACACATCGCCGAGCTGATCGCTCGCCAAGATCGCTGGAGAAAAGCTGCTCTCACTTGGCCTTAAGTCGGCACTACAGCCGCCATTTTGAACGTCAGAGCATCTAAAAGGCTGCTTCAACAAGTGCTTATTAGGAGAATCAATTTGAGTGTGATTTTAAGGGCCTTTTAGACTGTTGTCAATCATCTAATCACATTTGTATCTGTTGAGGATAAATTTAGGGCATTTATAGTGATGGGGTCTGTAATTTCTCTACCAGTAATGGTCACTAATCACATGCTGCAGACTGAAGATGGGAGAAGGTATATTGAAGAGCATTGTGTGCCCAAAGAGATAGCAGACTGCTGTGTAGGCGGAGACATTACACCCAACGCATTTACAGGGAAAAGCGATCATACCTGAACTTCTCCGATAACACGTGCCTTAAAAGACTGTGATTCCGAAAGGTCATCAGTGAGATATGCCAGCTCATTAAGGGAGATCTGCAGCCTACCAGATCCTTTACCCCCTTTTGTCTTAACTCCCCATTTTAATCCCCGAGTAATGGGTCCAATACGTCTTGCAGCAGGGGACCTCAAGGCCTGCTGCTGTGGCAGGGCCGGGGGGGGGGGGGGGGGGACAACGGACGTTGGCAGCGTTGACTCAGTGGCTGGAGGAGACGACGTTTCAGAAGAAACGTCTTCCGAGCCAGAAGGAGGGTCTTCCTCCTGTCTCGCATCTGTCCGGGTGGTTGGGGCGTAGTGCCATCTCCCGACACTATCACATGCCACAAGGCATAGACAGCGTCGGTCATTTGGCCCATTGCCACAACTATGCGCTCGAAGCCCTCTGTTGCTCGAGCAGACATTTGTGGCAATGTTTCTGGTCAACCCACAATCGCCTGGAGGAGCTCGCGACCTATGTCGACGCTCTCCCATGACAGTGCGACCATGTCCTCGTTAGGATCGGCCCATCGCAGCCAGCACGTGCCTACCTCGCCGACTCAACCTTCGTGGGGTCGGCGTGGGCACTGTATGCCTTGGAGTTGCCTGCTGCAAGCAGCTTGGCCTATTGATGAAGATGTGGCCGCAGGTACAACAGATGAAATTGGGCCATCATCCTCCTCTTCCCTTTCAGTGGTGTCCTCTCCACCCGTGGTGATGACCACCTGCAATGGGACAGGTGCGGCTTCCTTTTGCGCCTTGGGAATCTGGGGACCTGCAAAACATAATTGAGCTTATTAGAACAGAAGGGTAGACATGAGAATGCTTGCGCTGCGCTGGCATACGTAGGAGGAGCAACACTACTGCAATAAATGTGAATGGAAGACGTTACATATGATCACATCATATGGTTGTGCATCAATCACTGCTCCAGAGAGCTGTGGAGGTTGGATCATTGAATATATTTAAGATGGAGATAGACAAATTTTTGAATGATAAGGGAATCAAGGGTTATGGGGAGTGGGCAGGGAAGTGGAGCGGAGTCCGTGATAAGATCAGCCATGATCTTATTAAATGGCGGAGCAGGCTTGAGGAGTCAAATGACCTACTCCTGCTCCGATTTCTTATGTTATGTTGTTAACCGGAGTAGTACAGAAGCTGTATGCATAACATGACATCATTCATATATTATAATGAAATGCCGTTAATTACTTTGAATTACGACTGGTTTACCACTGCTTTACACGTGGCGCAACAACAGGATCTGCACTACCACGGGTGGCAGAGCGACGGTGGCTGGCCACTAGTGCTGAAGCACGTTCCTCGAAGTCACTGAGCAGCAGTACTTGAGCAGGTCCTCCTCCGGTGCGCCTCTGCTCCGATCGATTCTTAGATATCTTCCTCTGCAAACGTGACAAGAACATGGCATAAGCTAATTGACTAGGTACTATTACAGAAAGACAACAGATTCTAACATTATATGCTAATACGGTTTGCATCCAATGGATGCATGGTTATAACATCTAGGTTTAGAGGAAAGATTTAATAAAATTGCGTTTAGTAACTAACACTCAACACCAAATATCTCGCGTACAATCTCCAGGAAGGGCTCCATCCATGGGCAGTTGCATTCGGCGCCTGAGGGGAGATAGGCAGTTTATTTGACTCGATGGAGGTCCCCCGGAGGCGGGGGGGGTGGTGTGGAAATCAGGATCTCTGATAAGCTTGGCAATGAGTGTAATGGGAGGGGGCAATGAGTGTAATGGGAGGGGGCACCATGTCCATGGGCTGTGCTCGGAGACCTCCACGTGTCCGGAGCTAATGTCCCAAAGCCCCAGGGCAGACAGTGAGCCAGGGCTGCTCTCCCCCAGTCCAGGCTGGGTCACTATGTAAGTGACAGCAGCCGGGGAGACTGACAGAGTCTGGGTAAAGGTGATCGGACCCCTCAGTGCTCAGTTGTGCCTCATCCACCAATATAACCCAAAAGGAGACGGTGCCAAAATTAGACTTAAAGGGTACAGGTTCCGAACCCTGTCCAAATCTTAGTAGGGAATCTACACAATACCCAGCTTAATTTCAATCTGGCAGATTTACATATTCAGTGGATCATTACAATTTAAAGTCTATTTAATACTTACTCTTGCCGAAGCAACCAGGCTGTCCCACCTCTTGCGGCACTGGTCCGATCCCCTCGGCTTGTGGGACACCGATGACACCACATCGGCAATCTCGCCCCACGCCCAACCCGGGTTAGTTGGCCCCACCGAGAGTGTACCTCATAAATGAGGGCCTCATTGGAGAAGGGTTTTGCCCTCTTCCTCCCTTCCACATCCTGCCCACTCTCCCCAGATTCTTGTTGGGATACCTTCAAATTCCATGACAAATGCATCTTTTTCACAGCAAAGCTTTCTCTCTCCCTCCCTTTGCCTTCTGCGCAGATGACGCCCGACCTCCTGAATCGCGGGAAAACTTCTTTGCAAAAAACCCCCCACATGTGCAGAACGGCTGTTGCTATGGATGCCAGCCTTCCACATCGCTAAGGCCCATTTCACATCACGAAGGCTATCACCCAAAATAACAAGCCGAAAGTAGCAATGAAAAAAAATGGACAATCTTCCAGCGATGCTGAAAAATGAAAAATAAAAAATTGCTCAGGCTGGAACATCGCCCATTTTTTGGGCGATAGCAATCTGAGTGGAAAGTCTAGCCCTAAATGTTTACATAATGATTTTCAAAGTTAAATGTAGATAAAAGACAGACAATTCTGACAATAAGTAGTAAGGTTTTTCGACTGGAAGTGTGTCATATGTAAGATTTTTAATATACTATTTAATCTATAAAAGTTAAAATTTAAAAAAAGGCCTATGACAAATGTCAGGAACAAGATTCTGTTAATATCCAGGAAGATTATGGAAAGTACAGGAGTGAATTGAAGAAGTTAATACAGAAGGCAGAGAGGTTACAAGAAAAGATTAGCAAGCAACATTAAATTGAACCCTAAAACATTTTTAAGCTGTTCGCTAGGGAAAAAGTTGGGCCTATTAAGGACCCAAAGGGAAATCTTCACGGGAAGTCTTCACAAAGGAAGCGGATGATGTGAAGTTTACACTAAAAGAGATGGAAGTTATGGACAGGATAGTACCAGATAGAGAAGACATACTAAAAGGATTAGCATTACTGAAAGTTGGCAAGTCACCTGGTCCAGATGGAATGTAATGCATCTTAGGTTGCTGACAGAGGCAAAGATAGGATCAGCAGAGGCATTGGTCATAATTTTTGAATCCTCATTGGATACATGAGTAATGCCAGAGGACTGGAGGATTGTTAATGTTTTACTATTCAAGAAAAGGGAGAGGAATGAACCAGGAAACTACAGGTCAGTCATCCGAACATCAGTGTTGGGCAAGTTGTTGGAAACCATATCAGGGACAAAATAAACTTATTTGGAAAGGCATGGATTAATCAAGGAGAGGCAGAATGAATTTGTTACAAGCAAATCATGTCTAACTTGACTGAGTTCTTTGCTGAGGTAACAGGTTTATCAAGGTAGTGCAGTAGATGGACTTTCAGAAGGCATTCGACAAAATACCATACAGGCTTATTAATAAGGTGGAAGCTCATGAACTTATGGGCAAGTGGCAGTGTGGATATGAAATTGGCTGTGACAGGAAGCAGGTGGTGGATGGATGTTGTTCATGGTGGGAGGTCGTTTGCAGTGGTGTTCCCTAGAGTCACTTTTGGGTCCATTATTCTTTTCAATTTTTATAAATTCAAGTATAGGGAGCTGCATTGTAAAGTTTGCAGATGATTCCAAACTTGGCAAAGCAATAGATAGTGATGAGAAGTTTATTGGCTGCAGTATGACAAACAGGATGGTGAAATGGGTAGAGGCATGGCAGATGGAGTTCAATACAGAGAAGTGTGAAAACACTTTGGGAAGATGAATATGGAATGACAGTGCATCATAAATGGCATGATTTTTAAAAAGTGTAGACACCTAGATGTCCATGTGCACAAATCCTTAAAGGTGGCACCGCAAGTTGATAAGGTGGTTAAAAAAGCATACAAGAGTAGATAGAGAAAAACTATTTCCTCTGGCGAGGTCATAGATTTTAAATCATTGGCAAAAGATCTGGAGGGCAGATGAGAAGAACATTTTTCACTCAAATTTGTCAGGATCTGGAATGCTCTACCTGAAAAGGTGGTGGAAGCAAATTCCATAAATAATTTTAGAAGGGAGTTGGACAGGCACTTGAGGATGAGGAACTTACAAGGTTATGGATAAAAAGCAGGGGTGAAGAATAAAGCATGACTGCTCTTTTAAAAGTCAGCTGGCACGACAGGCCAAATGGCCTCCTTGTGTGCTGCAAGTTTCTATGATTCTGACAACTGTGGCTTTGCACAGAATGGAACCAAGACAAGGTGCAGTCTTCAGAAGCGAAGTTAGAGGATGCAGAGGAAAACCGGACCCAGGCGCACACACACAATTCATATATTGCAGAGTAGTTAGTTGGAAAATAAGAGTTCCTCTGCAGTAAAGACTAAAGAACTGGGAAAATGGGACCCAAACCACAAATCAGAGGTGCTAGTGTCATTATTGAGAAGAGGGTGTAATTACAGTATGTGTTAAGATAGGCAGATTCTAGTATCCATGTGGACATAGGAGTTTATAATAGGAATAAATTGGTATAAAAGTGACAAAAACATGACTTCAGGAAGTAACGTTTTGCAGAAAGATTAGCTAATTGCTCATGTGTAGGGTCATATGTATGGATATCTATTATCACCATTTATTGTTCCAATGTTCCTCAATTCTTCAGTCAACAATAGGTACGCTGTTCCTTCGCTTTCCAAATAACTAAATTCAAAATAACTATGGACTTGTTGGGGTTAGGAACTACTAGAGATGGCAAAATAGCAGAGGTTCAGTTATGTCTGCATTAGCTATGTGTTTACTGTCTTTTCCAGTATTCAGCTCAGATGATCAACATGATGTGCTTATTCCATTTCACTTTTCACATTATTTCTGAAAATGGACATCACCACATGAAAATAGACACCTTCTTGTGACGTGACTAAAGACACAAATCAAGTGGGTAATTTAAACACGTAAATCAGTTTTGACATTTCCTACAAGGTGACATAGAAAAATGTAGAATGGTGAAAATCTTTCCACCATGCTGTAGCTCATAAAAGCCTACCGTTGGGTTTAAAAAAAAGTAACAATTTTTAAAAATGAAATGGTGTCATACGATTTGATAACCATTTTAAAGAAAGACTTACATTTATATAACCCCTTTCATGACCACCGGGGATCTTAAAGCACCTTACAGCCAATGAAGCACTTTTTGAAGTGTAGTCACTGTTGCAATGTGGGAAACTCGGCAGCCAATTTGCTCACAGCTAGCTCCCACAAACAGCAATGACCAGATAATCTGTTTCGGTTATGTTGATTGAGGGATAAATATTGACCAGAACACCGAGGATATTTAAGTTGTATAAGGCTAGATCTAGGTTAGATGTCAGGAGGTGGTTCTTTTCTGAGAATAGTAGACCTCTGGAACAAGCTGCCATTTCATGTGGTGGATCCAGACTCACTGAATGCCTTCAACCAAAAGCTGGATTTGTTTCTGGCTGTGGTGGAGATTAACCCTTACAGAAGGTAGGTAACTGCAGGGAATTTAATGGGCAGAGTAATCTCTTGGACTAGTTTCAATCGCTTAGATGGGTCAGAGAGGAATTTCCCAGATTTTTTCCCTCAAATTGGCCTGGGTTTTTAAAAATTGCCTCTCCCAGGAGATCACATGGTTTCGGATGCAGTGCATATGTTGTGATACACAAGGTATCGCAATTGTGGGGGACAGGCTTGATGGACCAGATGATCTTTACCTGTCCGTCATTTTTTGTATGCAACTCCCCTGCTCCTCTTCTTAACAGTGTCTTGGGATATTTTACGTCCACATGATAGCAGATAGGACTTCTGTTTAATGTTTCATCCGAAAGACAGCACCACTGACAGTGCACAGTGCAGCATTCCCTCAGTACTGCACTGGATTGTCAGCCTAGATTTGTGCGCTCAAATCCCTAGAGTGGGACTTGAACCCACAACAGTCTGACTTACCGAGTCACAGCTGACACTTCAGCTCCAGACAAATTAAGAGGTTGGATGCAAAAAGTACATGCATAATCTGACACTGCACACAACTGTGCTGAACTCTCGAAGTTGTAAACTAAACAGCTAAAATATTAGTATGAGAAAATGACAACTGATAAGTGTACAGGTTAAAGGATGTCATTTGACTAAAAAAATTCCAAAGCTAGACTACAGACGCCCCAAAGTTTGTACCAGAAGATAACCTACTGGGTGGGTAGTTGGGCAACAGTGAAATATATGGAAGTCAATCCTTTTTCACTGATAAATAAAACCAACCAAGATCACAACAGTATTTCCTGCAAATTTCTATGCCATTTAATGCAGTCACAAAATACTAAAACATGTCTTGGAATTGTTCATCATATTCCCGTAGTCCAAGGCTGTATACTTCTGGCAAAGAATGGCGTTACAAAGGTAGAAGCAGCTTTAAAAAACTAAAGCATATGTGGATATTCATAAAATACCTGAAAACAGCCCTGGTAATCCCTGACAATTTCAATGATCAGTTATTAGAATTTAAAATACTGTACATTAAAATCCCTGGCAGTATATTATATAAAATTACATTGGTAATATCAAAAACAAACATGTATTGTTATATAAACAAAATTTTTTTGATGTACAAGAAATGACTAAAAACCCACTGTACACTTAAATCCATGTCGGAAAAATTGAGACCATGCCTTAAAGACAAATTTCAACAGTGCCTCTTTGAAAATGAATATTACACAAGAAAAGCTTCTTTCTGTAACACCAGACAAGTTTTCACGCATTACCAACCCTACATATTAAAATAGCACTGACTCCACATTTTTTGATGTGTTTACTAAAACACCAGCTCCGCCACAAATTGTTGAAATGGAGGTCTTAATGAAAAAAGCTCCAATATCGTACATGGTCATATCATGACTTGGAAGCCTTGGATCTGAAAGTTTCAGTACTTTTTTTGACATTTATTTCTTTTTCATTTTGTTTCTTGGAGAATTCTTCAATAAGCTCCTGAGTTTGAGGTAAGTTCCGGTTGCCTTGGAAAGATTGTCATATTCGAAAGGTGTGATTCCAGTAGCAAATTTACTCATATCAGGCACAGAAGAGATCCTATTCTCCTGTTGTGCTTCTGAGACAGCAGCACTGGTGATAGACCCATCTGTTTTCTCCAAACATACTTGGTTTCCTCCAATAGATGCTTCAGGTGTTGTAGAATCTTGAATCGTTCTACTGCCCTCTATTTCCATTCCGGAGTTCTCAGGTTCAGTGTTCTCGCCAGTGTTCGAAGTGTGTCCCACCAAACTGATTTGTTCATCTCTAGAATCAACTGAAGATGCTTCAGCACTTGGACTCCCCATATTATTTTCCAGTGTCCCCATTATTAGTGTCCCCATTTTGTCATTAGATTCAATTTCCATGCAGTTGTCAGGTGGATTTATTGCTGGTGAGGAATTTGCAGAAATCTTGGTTACAGGAGAATCACAAGGACCATCTGTCTCGCTGTTAGTACTTTCAGTCTGCTCCAATGCAGCCCAGATCAACCGCTGTTGTTCTTCCAATTCTTCCAACGACAAGACATCTGCATCTACAATCTCAGCAGTTACAGCTTGGGCATTTCCTTCTTGCAATGAATGTCCTGCTGGAGAGCAATTTGGAGTAGAAGGAGGAGTATCTTTTGGAAGTGGGGGGCGTGTTGGAGTAGGTGGTGCAGGTGGGACAAACGTAGGTGGTGTAGAAGGGGGTGTTCCCTTGGGTAAAGGAGGGGGAGATGAAGTTAATGGGCAACCAGGAGGTATGGGTGGCACAAGTGGGAATGGTCTTGGTGGTGTTTCTGAACCTGCAGGAGAAATAAAGTAGAGGTACTAAACGGCAGCAAAACTGAGCCACGTTAGGAGTCTCAATATTTCAGGATAATCTTGCTTCTTAAGTAAATTTGGTTTATCCAGCAATCTTATAATCAACTACTGTGCTGCATAAAGGCCAGTTAAGACCAGGATATTTACAATCACAACAAAGTCTTTCTAACATTAGCATAGAACAGGATGAAAAAGCAGAGCCTGCAGTGTAATTTACAGTTGTCTCATATGGATGCAGTTTTCAGAATAGAACTGACAGAAAGATGGTCCACCCTCTTCACGGGAATAGCATATGCTAAAGGAGGAAAAAATCTAGTGTATCTCTATACTCCGTATTTGTATAGAAGCCCTCTTAAACCATAGGATCCAAGGCTTTAAACAACACCATATAGTCTTAGAAGGGAATTCCCATTTTGTGCTATTTTTTGGTAAGCAACATGTTAGATGAGACATGAACATATTTAATTGCTGTACCTGAATCTATGTCCATATCAAAAGCATACACATTTGTATCGATTTCTTCAGACTTGCGCTTCTTTACACTGCGAAGACTTGAGTCAGTATCCGAACCCCTTTTGTTTGAACTGTTTTTAGTCTAGGAAGAAATAAGAATTGCTATTAAGTTAGGTCAGTTACATAAAATTAGTGCTTCTACTTTACATTAATGGTTAAAAAGCAGCAGTAGTATTAAAATTGCTCTGCTTCACAATGTTTTTATCTCATTAGTACTGTCTCATGTTAAGGTACAGTGCTTGGGTACCCCACCCAAAATGGCCATTCCTCATGTACGAGGCCAGACAGTGAGCATTGGTAGACTATTTGATTCCCTCCAGTCTCTCGCCGCTCCTTCGCCCCGTCCTCGCTGCTCCTGCTGTATCTGCCCACATTCCAATCACTGACCTGGACCTTGGTGATGTCACTCTTCACAATCGTTACCCTCCTGCACTGGCTCGCGCTGCACCATGTAGTGGCATGCCTCCACGCTGCTCTTGGCCGCCACTCGCCGCTCCTTTTATGGCCCCGACCTGCCACTGATGGTCTCTCGTAGGTCGGGGCCCGGGGAGGCGCAAGTTCTGGGCCAGGGGCAGCACACACCAGCCCACATTGTGTTAAGTGTGCGCACTAGGTCTGTGCAGCAGAGCTGGTCTCCAGCTGTCTTGGGTAATCCTTGCCACTGGACAAAGACCTAGCTGTGTCAAGCCCATGTGCAACAGCCACCCCACATTAAAAAAATGCATGCACAAGCATCTTCCACCTTTCAGGATGTAGGTCGGGTTTTTCATTGAAACACCTGTGAACTTGTCCTTTTTTTGGCGTGGAAGCAAGTCATCCTCGTTTCGAGGGACCGCCTATGATGATGATGACGACTATTTGATTATGGAGCATTGTCATCGGAGTTCAATTTTTTCACCGGATGTCAATACATATGCACTTTCCAATAAAGGTTGTGGATAGTGATCAATAATGGGAACTCTGTTCAATGAGATTAAGTGGGTTAAAACACAGAAAATGCTGGAAATCTCAGGTCAGGCAGCATCTCTGGAGAGGAAGCAGAGTTAGCATTTTCTGTTTTTATTCCAGATTCCAGCATCCGCAGTATTTTGCTTTTGAGATTAAGTGGGTAGCTCTTACAGCATGCTAGCACAGGTGTGATAGGCTGAACTTATAAAATTCTGTGAGATACAATCTATACCCAATTCACTCCAGCAGGTCATTTACAAATACATTTAAAATTGCTTATTGAAATAATTCAGTGAATTACAATGACAGCAGTTTTAACAAATATTATTGCCCTCTCATGAACAAATGTCAAATGGTGTGCAATTGTGACATCGATTTCAGAAAAATTTGAAGTTGCACAAAATTCTCTTGATCAATCCAGGTCAAGGCAGCGCACCGTAGGAAACCTGCTCTTAGAAACCTTGTACACTTCATTAGGAATTGTGCAACAGCTGCCTGGCAGGACATAAGTGTTGGGTGGTAGCTGGCCTCTGCTCAATGCCTTTCCACTAGATGCAGCAAACCTGTGCAGCAGCAACAACTTGTATTTATATAGCCCCTTTAAAGTAGTAAAACGTCCCAAAGTTCTTCACAAGCGAGTTATCAAAGAGATTTGACACCAAGCCACATAACGAGATATTAGGGCAGATGAGAGGTAGTTCTAAGGAGAATCTTAAAAGGAGAGGCTGAGGTTTAGGGAAAGAATTCCAGAGCTTTGGCAGCTGAAGGCATGGCTGCCAATGGTGGAGCGATTAAAATTGGCGATCAAGAGGCCAGAATTAGAGGAGCGCAGATATCTCGGAGGCTTGTGGGGCTGGAGGAGATTACATAGATAGGGAGGGTGAGGCTATGGAGGAATACGAAAACAAGGATGAAAATTTTTGATGGTGTTCTGATGGTTCAGTGGCTAGATGTGAACCTAGTGCGGCACTGAACCACGTTGATCAGACTGTAGTTTTGATCCGTTTCACGGCGAGTTAGTTAATTTTAGCCATTTACCTACTACTCGTGTGAATTTGCAATTACCAGTTGCAAATTTAAAAAAAAAGACTGAACCAGAAATTCGAATCAACACAAAAAGAAAATGCAAGAGACGAAAGGTGAAATGTTAAAACTTACTGTGCAATCATTAGCATTCAATTGATGTGCAAAGTGTTCCTTCAGTTGATGGGATTGCATCGGAATTGAAGCATACAGCCTCCATTCCTAGTGGCAACATAAAATATCAAAATAATTAAGTTAGTAAAAACTTATGGCACTCATAAATAAAATCAGCAAACAGACCAGAGATAAAATCGTCCATGTTGCAACTTAGTATAGTGATTACAGCAGCAAAAGTTTCACAGACAAGTGTATTGAAGCAAAATAACCACTATGAGTAGAGCAACCATAACTGCTGAATTTCATTACAAACTTTTTCTACAAAAAGTGTTTTAAATAAACTTTTTACCCTGAAGCAATAAAAAGAAACAGTTAATTAGACTAGAACCTCCCCAGCTAAAACTGCCTCTCACTAGTGGTCAAATAGCAAAAGGTTTGTTTCATTTTTTTAATGTTGTGGAATAAGGTTTGAATTTAAATACTGCAAACTATATAACAAGATTCCAGGTAAGCGCGGATACTGAGAAAACCATGACAGCACTGTTATTTTGTAGGGGAATTGAATCTAGACCACTTTCAGAACATCTGATTCACAGAAGCATTCAATTGGTTGAAGATCCAAAATTGTTCTTGGTATAAGTTTACAAATCCTAAAAACAAGAGAAGAGAATGGGGCACTGGGTGGACAAAAAGGATAATAGTAAACATTTGCTGAATGCTAATAAAGTGTTGGAGAAGGCAGATACTGCTTGAACATTGATTGAAGAATCCTGTGATAACTCAGTTGATCAATGCACCACCTAATGTTGTATTCGGCCATAAGGACCAGGAGGATGGGAGTTTTGATTCCTGGTTTGTGCTGGGCTAGCTGCTCTCCGCTAGGAACACAATTAGCCCTGAAGCCAAGAGGAAAAAACTGCAAACCAGGATTCTGCTTCTAATAACTTCAGTGACTCCTATTGGACAATTGAGCTAATGACAAGATTGTAATGTTCCATGATCAAACTGCTTGGTAGCACGCACCATCTAGGCTGAAAAGGTACCAAATGGTTGGCCAATGCCTGGAAAAAATTAAGTCCAGCATTAACCAGCACATTTGGAAAAGGACAGAAGAAACTCAGGGTGTGGTGGGGAAGAAACATAGATTGGAGTATACCAAGTGCAATGCTTACATCCTGAATCCCTTTTGGAATGACAGCATTGAATCCTGCATAATCTATTAGTTTACTTGTGTCATAGGATGGAAGGCGAGTTTTTAGATGATGTTTGTCATGCTCCATTTCACCATCACTAGAATCTATATATAAAAAAAGACAACTATTAAAATGTGTTAAACTGTGTCCTGACAAAAAGCCAGCAGACTGAACTTTCAGAATAGAGTACTAAACCTTCATTCAGAAGGCATGAGATATTCAGTTTCTTTTAAATTTTGGTGAAAACATACATTTTTTAATGCTTTTAAAAAAGTCACACATCATCCTGACTTGGACAAAAACTGTATTTTTTTCCCCATTGTTGTTGGGTAAAAATCTTGAAATTCACCAGCTAATGCAATCACGAGAGTACAAGCCAATACTTGGGCCACAATGGTTCAAGGCGAAGACACTACTATCTTCTCAGGGAAACTAAGGATAAGCAAAACAAATGCAGGCTTGCCAGAGTCACTCACATCACAAGAACAAATTAAAAATAAACTTTTTCTGGCTCTCCTAGAGGCTGTGTACTAAAGTCACCATTTCGGAGCCATGCAGCCGGAGATCCCAGGTTCAATCTCAGTCTGTGCTGAGTTAATCAATCGTGTCACGCCAGTAATAGGAATATATTACAGTTAAACACAGTGCCTCAGTTAGAGAAGGAAAGAAAAAAGTAGCGGGGTGGGAAAGGGGAAGAAAAAAAAGGGTCAGCAATTTTACCCAGTGCCATCCCGAATTTAGTTTCCGCATATGGCATTTTAATGATTGATAATGCGACAACCTGAAAACATTTAACATGTTCAACAGCACAAGCAAGGGGCATATTGCGGTAACCCCACTTCAGTATATCCCACAACAGAATGAGCTGAGACATTAACTGAACGGAGTATTGTGGGGTTCCTCCCCCCCAGTACCCAGTAAGCTAACTTAAAAAGCAAAACTACCACATGGCACTGAAAAAAGTAAAAGATGCCCCAATACATTTATTTTAAAAAAAGTGTTATACATACCACATACACTTCTAGTATCTACATATTTACAAAGTTCAGATTTGAAATTCTTCACCTTTTCCATCATATAAAGCAAGCCCGGAATTCTCTTGCAGAGTCTCGAGCAACCATCCTGGTGGATAACCCAACTGACGCATCCGATAAATAAATGGTGGGAGAGTTTCATCCGTCATCCCCAGAGCTTCTTTAAGTTCTGCACTGAAGAACCGATTAAGTGAAACAAAAACCCATGAGTTAATTAACATTATTCAATGTTAACAATAAATATTAGTATCTGTGGCTGGCAGCAAGACATTCCTGGGGACATTTACAGTTTCATGGTTGAACAGATTTTGTAAATGATGGTTTGCCAAACAAAAATCAGTAATGAAAATAGGCAGCTTACCACACAAAAACAGTTATTTATTTTCTTGGAGGTGGGGAAATAGAATATGCCATGCCATTTCGCAAGCACCAGCATTGTTACTTAAGCAAGGGGAAGACTGTGTTAATTCCATTGGGCATATCCTGCCACTGATGGGCTGTGAGGAAAGAGCAAGGGAGTGGTACTAATTGGATAGGTCTTTCAAAGAGTTAGCACAGGGACGATGGGCCGAATGGCCTCCTTCTGTGCTGCATAATTCTATGATAGTGCCATCTAAGTGTTTTTACCTGATAACACCTGGTTTGAACTTTTCAAACCTCTCTGCATGATACCGCTGTTGAGAGCCTGAATGAGGTGAATCACTAGCCATCGTCATGAACTCTTTCCTTTTTTCACTAATACGAGCAAGATCGCGTGGCTATAAAGTCAATTGAAAGATTATATGAATGTTAGTTATTTAATACAATTATTGTCATGTGCAATTGTTAATGTAAAAATATGAAAATTCATGCTGTTGGAATTTTAAGTGGAAAATGCAGAAGCCAATTTTTTAATGTATTGTCAGTCATCAAAAATTCACAATAGGCTTTCATTTGCCCTTCTTTGAAGATCAATCAATTTAAGAAAAGGCTGCCTCCAAATTGCATTCTCTCCCAAACAATTTTATTGGCTGCCTCTCCTGATATATGCTGGGTAACATTTTATGTAGGCCATCGACCTTATTGCAATTCTTCACACTTAAGCATAAACAGTAAGTGAGTATCAGCAGGTAATTTTACAACCAAACTGATTTATCCTCACCCCATTTCCAAACATGCATTTTCCAGTGGGGGCGGGTCAATTGATCATTGATCACCAACCCAGGGGCAGAGAGGTAAACTGTAGTGGCTGCCTGTGGCCCCTCACCCTAACCACGAGCTCGTGAGTACAGAAATAGGAGGGTAGAGCAGATGAATACATGGCTGGAGAGATGGTGCAGGCGGGAGGGCTTTAGTTTCCTGAGGCATTGGGACTGCTTTTGGGGAGGTGGGACCTGTACAAGCCACACGGGTTGGACCTCAACAGAGCCGGGACCAATATCCTCACTGGGGGGGGTTTGTTAGTGCCGTTGGGGAAGGATTAAACTAGCTTGGCAGGGGGATGGGAAACTGAGAATAGATACAGTAGGGAGGGGAGTAAAGCTGGAATCAGAAAGCAAAAATAAAGTGAGTTTGAAGGAGAGAGGAAACACATCGGAAAAAAAGGGTAAAAAAAAAACTTAAAAGGCACTTTGTCTAAATGCACGTAGCATTTGTAACAAAATACATGAGTTGACGGCACAAATTGAGACAAATGGGTCTGATCTGATAGCCATTACAGAAATGTGGTTGCAAGGTGACCAGGACTGGGAATTAAATATTCAGGGGTACTTGACAATCCGGAAGGACAGACAGAAAGGAAAAGGAGGTGGGGTAGCTCAACTGATAAAGGATGGAATCACTGCAATAGTAAGAAACGATATTGACTCAAATAATAAGAGTGTTGAAACAGTTTGGGTGGAGATAAGGAATAATAAGGGGGAAAAAGTCACTGGTGGGTGTAGTATATAGGCCATCTAACAGTAGCAACTCTGTTAGTCGAAGCATAAACCAGGAAATAGTGGGGGCTTGTAAAAAGGGAACAGCAATAATCATGGGTGATTTTAACCTCTATATTGATTGGACAAATCAAATTGGTCAGGGTAGCCTTGAGGAGGAGTTCATAAAGTGCGTAAGGGACGGGTTCCTTGAGCAGTATGTAATGGAACCAACCAGGGGGCAGGCTATCTTAGATCTGGTCCTGTGTAATGAGACAAGATTAATAAACAATCTCCGAGTAAAGGATCCCCTCAGAATGAGTGATCATAGCATGATTGAATTTCAAATTCAGGTGGAGGGCGAGAAAGTTGGATCTCTAGCCAGCGTACTAAGCTTAAATAAAAAGGAGACTATGAAGGTATGAGGGCAGGGTTGGGAAAAGTGGACTGAGAAAATAGATTAAAGTGTAGAACGGTTGATGAACACTGGTGTAAATTTGAGATATTTCACAACTCTCAAGAAAAATATATTCCAGTGAGGAGGAAAGGCAAGAGAAAAGATAGCCATCCGTGGCTAACTAAAGAACGGTATTCAATTAAATACAAGGGCATACAAAATGGCCAAAACTAGTGGGAGGACAGAAGACTGGGAAGCTTTTAAAAGCCAGCAAAGAACGACTGAAAAAAGTTACGGGAAGATAGACTATGAAAGTAAACTAGCACAAAATATAAAAACAGATAGTAAGAGTTTCTACAGGTATATAAACAAGGAAAAGGGTGGCGAAAGTAAATGTTGGTCCCTTAGAGGACGAGACCGGGGAATTAGTAATGGGGAACATGGAGGTGGCAGAAACTCTGAACAAATATTTTGTGTCACTCTTTACGGTAGAGGACAGTAACAATATTCTGACAGTGGAGAGTCTAGGGTCTATAGGGGTGGGGAGGAACTTAACACAATCACAATCACTAAGGAGGTGGTACTTAGCAAGATAATGGGACTAAAGGTAGATAAATCCTCTGGACTTGATGGCTTGCATCCTAGGGTCTTGAGAAGTAGCGGCAGAGATTGTGGATGCATTGGTTGTAATTTACCAAAATTCCCTGGATTCTGGGGAGGTCCCAGCAGATTGGAAAATTGCAAATGTAACGCCCCAATTTAAAAAAGGAGGCAACTATAGACCAGTTAGCCTGTAGTTGGGAAAATGTTGGGAGTCCATTATTAAAGACGCAGCAGCAGGACATTTGGAAAAGCAAAATTCGGTCAGCCAGAGTCAGCATGGATTTATGAAGGGAAGTCATGTTCGACAAATTAGTTGGAGTTCTTTGAGGATGTAACGAACAGGGTGGATAAAGAGGAACCAGTGGACGTGGTGTATTTGGACTTGCAGAAGGCATTTGACAAGGTGCCACATAAAATGTTACTGCACAAGATAAAAGTTCACCGGGTTGGCTAACTAACAGAAAACAGAGAGTCAGGATAAATGGTTCATTTTATGGTTGGCAACCAGGAACTAGTGGGGTGCCGCAGGGATCAGTGCTGGGACCCCAACTATTTACAATCTATATAAACGACTTGGAAGAAGTGACTGAGTGTAACGTAGCCAAGTTTGCTGACGATACAAAGATGGGAGGAAAAGCAATGTGTGAGGACACAAAAAATCTGCAAAAGGACATAGACAGGCTAAGTGAGTGCGCAAAAATTTGGCAGATGGAGTATAATGTTGGAAAGTGTGAGGTCATGCACTTTGGCAGAAAAAAAATCAAAGAGCAAGTTATTATTTAAATGGAAAAAGATTGCAAAATGCCGCAATACAGCGGGACCTAGGGGTACTTGTGCATGCAACACAAAAGGTTAGTATGCAGGTACAGCAAGTGATCAGGAAGGCCAATGGTATCTTGGCCTTTATTGCAAAGAGGATGGAGTATAAAAGCAGGGAAGTCTTGCTACAGCTATACAGGGTATTGGTGAGGCCACACCTGGAATACTGCGTGCCGTTTTGGTTTCCATATTTACGAAAGGATACACTTGCTTTGGAAGCAGTTCAGAGAAGGTTCACTAGGTTGATTCTGGGAATGAGGGGGTTGACTTATGAGGAAAGGTCAAGTAGGTTGGGCCTCTATTCATTGGAATTCAGAAGAATGAGAGGTGATCTTATCAAAATGTATAAGATTATGAGAGGGCTTGACCAGGTGGATGCAAAGAGGAGGTTTCCACTGATGGGGGAGACTAGTGCGCATTATCTTAGAATAAGAGCCCGCCCATTTAAAACAGATGAAGAGAAATTTCTTCTGAGGGTTGTTAATCTGTGGAAGTCACTGTCTCCGTGAGCTGAGGAAGCTGGGACATTGAATAAATTTAAGCCAGAAATAGACAGTTTCTTAAGCGATAAGGGAATAAGGAGTTATGGGGAGGAGGCGGGGAAGTGGAGCCGAGTCCATGATCAGATCAGCCATGATCTTATTAAATGGCGGAGCAGGCTCGAGGGGCCGTATAGCTTACTCCTGCTCCTATTTCTTATGTTCTTATGTAAACACTGCCTCAACAGAGACCAAATTCAGGATCTGTTGCTCCATTCCACTCCATGCTGAACATTTATTCATCAAACTACCGAAGGAGCCCACAGATAGCATTACCCATTAGAAATCTTCAATTTGTTTTCTAAAATTACTAATCTATCAAAACACTGCAATGAAGAAAATAAATTATATAGCACCTTTTGTCAAGATGTCCCAAATCACTTCACAGCCAATTTGCATACAGCAAAGGTCCCACAAACAACAAATGAGATAAATAATCAGTTAAACTGTTTTGATGGTGTCAGTTGATGGAGGACTGAAACTCAGGACAGAAGAACTCCCTGCTCTTCTCTGAACATTGCGGAGTCCACTTGAGCAGGAAAAATATATGTAGGGACTCAGTTTAACATCTCATCCAAAAGACAGTACCTCTGACAAAGTAGCACTCCCTTCACTGATTTGACAGCCTAGATTGTGCACTCAAGTCCTGGAGCAGGGCTTGAACCCACATCTTTTTGACTCAAAGGCGAGCTTACTACCACTGAGCCTAGATGGAGTACTATAAATGGACAAATACCATAGCTTAAGTAAGCTGGTGTTTAGCTCAATTATTAAGCAGGAAAAATAGTTGGTCACAGAAGCGTGTGCACCTTGATGTAAAATAAGTTCCCATCAAAGAATAAGCAGATTGTTGACCTCTATATGACTTTGATATGTGTAACTGTTGTCCATCTAGAACAAGACCTCATTACAAAATCACAACGATCTTACCTTTGGACAATCTTTTAATTGATGTTCTGTTGAACCACAGTTGAAACAACAAGGCTTTGGCCTATTTGATACAAAATGTGTTTTTTCCTAAGTTAATAGTGTGTTTCAACAAAAGAACATATTTGAATATCAATTTCAACAAAAGATTTGAAGCCCATGCACTTATACATACCTCTTAGCTTTCATTTCCACTTGTCCATCTAAGGATACAACTTGGGTGAAGACTTGCTGATATCTTTACAGCGCATTCAGGAATTACTAATTTTCACAAAAACCTGTGTGTTTAAATAAGCTTCTTGGCCTTAATAAAATTGCAGCATTGCATTACAAGAGTTCCTCATGCTCAATGGCAAGTCAATTTTCTTTATATTAAGCACTGAGGGGCTACAACAACTGTAGAACTCTTACCATTAATCTGGTCATTTTCCATGAAAAATAATTAATCCCCTGCATCTGGACCATTACAGTCGTCTTAAACTACTTCACCCACCCGAGTAATGATAATTACTATGATCTTAGGTGATGACCACAATATCACTTCACGATTTTTGCATATCATATTGCAACACTTCTATTACAGAACAGACATTTCCAAACATGCAAGAACCCGTTAAGTGATCTGCACAGTAAATAAAATTATGTATTCTGTGCAAACAACTAAACACTAATTAATGTAGAGAGTAATGCTGTTATATGTGGCAAGTCAAGATGATCAAAAAAGCTGCTTGCTTTAAGATCTGACTCTAACCATTAAGGGCACTGTGGTCCTTGCACAATTTTGTTTAAATAAAACTAGCAGCCTGAACCAGATGCAAGTTTAAATTTTGAAAAATAAAAGTTATGATTGCACTTTAAATCCTCATTCTTCCTCCTCTTCAGAAGATCAGGAGCATTATTTTAATAAAGCGATGAAATAGATTTCAAATAGATTGGAAAACATCTTATCTGCTAAAATTTATAAACATTTGGAAGTCCACAAATTAAAGTTATAGCATTAAACTAGTTGCATTTGGAAATTTACATCTGAATGAGAAATATTTTATTCCCAAACTCCTAATACAGTATGCTAACAGTACACTGACACCCCGAATGGCTAGAAAAAAATCCATATGATTTTATATTCTGTTCAGAATCAATTCAGAAGATATATCGATCTAACAGACAATGAACAAGTCAACTGAGGTAGAAGCTTTCCATTCAGTGTGCAGGATACTTGGGTATTTCCCATCCATCTGTCAGCTGTGGATTCTCATTTAGCAATGGTTGTCCGAGTTTGTCAAGGCAAAAGTTGGTGAAGTACTGAACGCTTCCCACAACCTGCATGAAAACAATTTACAAAAACTTTCCTAATATGTACTAGTTGGCAAAAGACTAATGATCGTTTGTTTTGCTACTGCAATAATTGTCACATTAAAGTTCAAATAATTCACTGTGCATATGTTCAACGTATCTACAGTGCAATAATCAAGAGGGACTTCATCAAATCACAGGGAAAAAAAAAAACAACAGTCACAGTAATACTTGAAATGTTAAACAACTATTCTAAAATAGCATACAGAAAAGCTCTTGTGGCAGACACCAAATCAGATTATTTAAAACCTGGTGTACAGATTGCTATTCTTTTGTAGTTGTCATTATATTTTAAAACTAAACTGCACTTGGATGGAGGATAAAACATATGCAAATGGAGATACCTGATTTTCTTGTAATGTTTAAAAACACAGGAAATCTGATTGTTTTGGATCATGGAAAATTGTGAATTTTCTACTACTGTCATATTACTAGTATTATAAATTACCTGGCTCAATTACAGACAATAACATTGTAAGAATTATGTTGTATAGATTAGTGTAAATACCACTATCATAGTATAAAGGAAATTCATACTTATAGATTTGTTTTCCTGTGGCAATACAGGTCCAGCTAAGAAACAGGGAGGCTGGAAATAGCATACTGAACAAAATAATCTCAGTCAAGTTCAGTACAGTGCATCCAAGAATTAATATGCTTGGAACAGAAAGTGGCTCAGTATGCAATACTGTAGTGTCTGCATAAATACATTTGTTTACTAGAGGACCACAAGGATAAACATATGGTAATTAGCATTGGAAACTAACTTAAAAGAAACTATGAGACAGATATGACCCGATCATTTAGTTAATTAAATACAAGTACAGGAGGAGATCTGGTGCATAGTGCATTGATGTACCAGTGCAAAGCCATGGGGTAGTATGATATGAGCTGCCCCCACCCCCAAACAGGTCCTGAGCTCAGCCAGGCCATATATAGAAGAGAGGCAGCACAGCAAAGATTGGGTGTTTTCCCCACACATGAAGAGGGAATCATCTGAGGGTATCATCTCTTAGCAGTATTAACAGAACCTGCTGGCCCTCTCAACAGTGCAATAGTGCACAGTGCAAAGAAAAATTATTTAAAACATGCCCCATATAAAATTATTAGAAATAGTTGCATTGAATTCAGTGGCTGCCATAATAAACTAACTCAACATAGGTAAAAGGGTTATGATCAGTTAAAACTGCAGTCAAATGTGTATAAAATAAAGTTTGGATGGTCCATCAGCACAAAATGAAAGGATACAAGAAAACAATTAATGCTTAGGACTCAGAATCATGCAAATATCAGTTTCCAATAATTAAAATGAATACAGAAGAGATGAGAGCAGTAGAATGTTAGATTATAGACTGGAATCCAAATAAATGTTTTAGCTATACATGTACTGTAGTAGCCGAGTGATAAAATACCAGATAAGACATTTAAATGGTTAAATGTGGCAGAAACATAGGTGTCGGAAATGGAAGGCATGTTAAATTCTTTACATTGCTCTTCACAAATGAAGACTAGAATTTCTTTTACACTGGCGCTGTTGGATGCCAGCCTCTTGGAATCTGCATTATGAGCTATCTCCCAGCATTTAAACTACTAAGTATTTTCCCTTATCCTGATGGCAGATGAACAGACCTAGTCTGTCACAAGGATAAGGAAGCCAGATTTAGCCATGTAAATGACAGCTCAAACATTGGTCTCCCAAAATCAAATCAAAATAAAAAAACAGCTGATGTACAATTCTGGATACAATCACGGGCTCAGAAATCCATTACAGGTCTGAAGTGTATATTGAAAAAAACCCTCAAGAAATGAACTTTTAATGGTACTTAGACCAGATAGGACACACCCTAGAATTCTCAAAAGATACAAGAGGAATTAGGTATGGCTGTGAACAACATTTTTAGGAATTCCACAAATATGGAACTTGCATCTGAGGATTGGGGCCATTTGGAAGATACTGAATTTTATCCCATTTCTGAAAAACAGTATGAAACATGAGCCAGTAAATTATGGACCATGTTAGCTTAATACTAGTAGTGAGGCAAAATAGTCAAAAGGTTTATACAGGATGCTGTCAACGTTTCTATAAATACAGCAGACTTGGGTAATAGAAAAAAGGTGCTGATAAATGGAAAAGCCGTGAGAAAAAAGGGCAATAAGGAATAAATTCTTCAGCAATCAATTCTGGTTTCCCAACTGTTACCACAATGCAAATAATATGGCAGGGAATAATGCATGTAATATAAAATTTGCAGGCAACACCAAATTATAAAAATCAACTGATGAGTCTAAATACATTAAACAGATGAATACATGGCTTGAGCAGTGGTGCAGCAGGGAGGATTCAAATTCCTGGGGCATTGGAACCGGTTCTGGGGGAGGTGGGACCAGTACAAACCGGACTGTCTGCACCTGGGCAGGATTGGAACCAATGTCCTAGGGGGAGTGTTTGCGAGTATTGTTGGGGAGGAGTTAAACTAATATGGCAGGGGGATGGGAACCAATGCAGGGAGACAGAGGGAAACAAAATTGAGACAGAAGCAAAAGACAGAAAGGAGATGAGTAAAAGTGGAGGGCAGAGAAACCCAAGGCAAAAAACAAAAAAGGGCCATTTTGCAGCAAAATTCTAAAGGGTCTACGTGCGTTAAAAAGGCAAGCCTGAAGGCTCTGTGCCTCAATGCGAGGTGTATTCGGAATAAGGTGGATGAATTAACTGTGCAGATAGCAGTTAACGGATACGATGTGGTTGGCATCACGGAGACGTGGCTCCAGGGTGACCAAGGCTGGGAACTCAACATCCAAGGGTATTCAACATTTAGGAAGGATAGACAAAGGAAAAGGAGGCGGGGTGGCGTTGCTGGTTAAAGAGGAAATTAATGCAATTGTAAGGAAAGACATTAGCTTGGATGATGTGGAATCAGTATGGGTGGAGCTACGGAATACCAAGGGGCAGAAAACACTAGTGGGAGTTGTGTACAGACCTCCAAACAGTAGTAGTGATGTTGGGGAGGGCATCAAACAGGAAATTAGGGGTGCATGCAGTTATCATGGGTAACTTTAATATGCATATAGATTTTGGCTAACCAAACTGGAAACAATACAGTGGAGGATTTCCTGGAGTGCATAAGGGATGGTTTTCTAGACCAATATGTCAAGGAACCAACTAGGGGGGAGGCCATCTTAGACTGGGTGTTGTGTAATGAGAGAGGATTAATTAGCAATCTCGTTGTGCGAGGCCTCTTGGGGAAGAGTGACCATAATATGGTGGAATTCTACATTAGGATGGAGAATGAAACAGTTAATTCAGAGACCATGGTCCAGAACTTAAAGAAGGGTAACTTTGAAGGTATGAGGCGTGAATTGGCTAGGATAGATTGGCGAATGATACTTAAGGGGTTGACAGCAGACATTGAGACCTCATGGATGAACTACAACAATTGTACATCCCTGTCTGGCGTAAAAATAAAAAAGGGAAGGTGGCTCAACCGTGGCTATCAAGGGAAATCAGGGATAGTATTAAAGCCAAGGAAGTGGCATACAAATTGGCCAGAAATAGCAGCAAACCCTGGGAATGGGAGAAATTTAGAACTCAGCAGAGGAGGACAAAGGGTTTGATTAGGGCAGGGAAAATAGAGAACGAGAGGAAGCTTGCAGGGAACATTAAGACGGATTGCAAAAGCTTCTATCGATATGTAAAGAGAAAAAGGTTAGTAAAGACAAACGTAGGTTCTCTGCAGTCAGAATCAGGGGAAGTCATAACGGGGAACAAAGAAATGGCAGACCAATTGAACAAGTATTTTGGTTCGGTATTCACTGAGGAGGACACAAATAACCTTCCGGATATAAAAGGGGTCAGAGGGTCTATAGCAAGGAGGAACTGAGGGAAATCCTTATTAGTCGGGAAATTGTGTTGGGGAAATTGATGGGATTGAAGGCCGATAAATCCCCAGGGTCTGATGGACTGCATCCCAGAGTACTTAAGGAGGTGGCCTTGGAAATAGCGGATGCATTGACAGTCATTTTCCAACATTCCATAGACTCTGGATCAGTTCCTATGGAGTGGAGGGTAGCCAATGTAACCCCACTTTTTAAAAAAAAGGAGGGAAGAGAGAAAACAGGGCATTATAGATCGGTCAGCCTGACATCGGTAGTGGGTAAAATGATGGAATCAATTATTAAGGATGTCATAGCAGCGCATTTGGAAAGAGGTGACATGATAGGTCCAAGTCAGCATGGATTTGTGAAAGGGAAATCATGCTTGACAAATCTTCTGGAATTTTTTTGAGGATGTTTCCAGTAGAGTGGACAAGGGGGAACCAGCTGATGTGGTGTATTTGGACTTTCAGAAGGCTTTCGACAAGGTCCCACACAAGAGATTAATGTGCAAAGTTAAAGCACATGGGATTGGGGGTAGTGTGCTGATGTGGATTGAGAACTGGTTGGCAGACAGGAAGCAAAGAGTAGGAGTAAATGGGTACTTTTCAGAATGGCAGGCAGTGACTAGTGGGGTACCACAAGATTCTGTGCTGGGGCCCCAGCTGTTTACATTGTACATTAATGATTTGGACGAGGGGATTAAATGTAGTATCTCCAAATTTGCGGATGACACTAAGTTGGGTGGCAGTGTGAGCTGCGAGGAGGATGCTATGAGGCTGCAGAGTGACTTGGATAGGTTAGGCGAGTGGGCAAATGCATGGCAGATGAAGTATAATGTGGATAAATGTGAGGTTATCCACTTTGGTGGTAAAAACAGAGAGACAGACCATTATCTGAATGGTGACAGATTAGGAAAAGGGGAGGTGCAACGAGACCTGGGTGTCATGGTACATCAGTCATTAAAGGTTGGCATACAGGTACAGCAGGCGGTTAAGAAAGCAAATGGCATGTTGGCCTTCATAGTTAGGGGATTTGAATACAGGGGCAGGGAGGTGTTACTACATTTGTATAGGGCCTTGGTGAGGCCACACCTGGGAGTATTGTGTACAGTTTTGGTCTCCTAACTTGAGCAAGGACATTCTTGCTATTGAGGGAGTGCAGCGAAGGTTCACCAGACTGATTCCCGGGATGGCGGGACTGACATATCAAGAAAGACTGGATCAACTGGACTTGTATTCACCGGCGTTCAGAAGAATGAGAGGGGATCTCAGAAACGTTTAAAATTCTGACGAGTTTAGACAGGTTAGATGCAGGAAGAATGTTCCCAACGTTGGGGAAGTCCAGAACCAGGGGTCACAGTCTAAGGATAAGAAGTAAGCCATTTAGGACTGAGATGAGGAGAAACTTCTTCACCCAGAGAGTGGTGAACCTGTGGAATTCTCTACCACAGAAAGTTGTTGAGGCCAATTCACTAAATATATTCAAAAAGGAGTTAGATGTAGTCCTTACTACTAGGGGGATCAAGGGGTATGGCGAGAAAGCAGGAATGGGGTACTGAAGTTGCATGTTCAACCATGAACTCATGGAATGGTGGTGCAGGCTCGAAGGGCCGAATGGCCTACTCCTGCACCTATTTTCTATGTTTCTAAACAATGCACAGAGATCCTGTTTTGAAATGCACATTAATAAAGTTGGAATAGAAAAAGAATTAAAGAAGATTAATGACCATGCATTGAAAGAGTATGATCAATTTGGGACCCTCAACAAAGCTAATCAAATACCAGGATGCATCTCAAGAGTATGTGACTATGTGTTAAGACAAATTACTTTAACCTTGATTAGATGAATGGCAATACCACATTTCGAATATCATGTAGTTTTGGCCATACTACTTTCAAAAACTAAATGTTTTTCTGAGGTATCAGAGAAATGTAACAGTGATATTTCTGTTAAGTTATGAAGAGAATCATTTAAGAGATTGAGGGGGGCAACAATCCAGGTAAAATGCTAAGAGAGAAGGCAGATGCAAGAATGAGAAAAGAACTAAGCACGAGTACAAAATTAACAAGCTTCAAACAAGAATAGGGACAAGAATTTCCCCCACCATCCTATATGTGAAAAGCTCATTACATAGCAGTTAGCATGGTATTAATGCCTTAATTTTTAAAAATGGCTAACGTCCAGTTAGGAACAAGTTTTAATTGGAGCCAGGGATGACCAAATTCGGAATGCAATTATTTCTAAACTGTGAGGACCATGGAAAGAACCACGGTTGAATAACATGTTTAGATATTCTGAAGTTCTGCTTGACTATCTTTGGTGCTGGGAGAACTGCCACAGAAGATTAAATAATTTGAATAGAATTCATGATCCTTCTGATACCTCATCCAAGAGACCATTATTCAAATGAGCCAGGACAGTGAATGGCAATTGACTATTGACTGTGCCACACATTGCACCAAGCTCAAACCTGTCCTCATCTGGTATCCACGTGCATTTGCAACAGGAGCTATTGGATTGCAAGTAGGTGCGGGAATCCTGGTCGATTTGTCCTTACCCAACCCAGGGGAACACTGCTGCCAATTGCATCACTCCTGCTAACTCCAGAGACCAGCTAACTCGGCACAGACCAGGGATCAAACTTGGATCTTTCTGATCTGCTCAGAGATTGTGACTTCAGTTTTGAGCCATGGCTTTTAATAATTCAAACAAATAATGATATTAGGATTTGTCACTTACATGAAATGCATCTTTTATTCTCTTGACCGTATTTAAAGTTTTCACTTCCAGGTGCTCTTCCAGTAGCACACTTGATGGCTGAAAAGAAAGGTATTTTTATATAAATATTTCAAAAATTCTCTGAACAAAATCTGTATTTTCTGAAATTATATATTTATTCACCTGAGGTTTCACATTAAATGATGTTTTTTCAGGGTCACTTTGCGTTTCTTTTTCATATTTTTCAGCTAAACCTGTAATGAAATCTTCAATTTCTTGATGAAACTGCCTGAAATTAAATGGGTGCACAAATCAGAGCAGCTGGTGACAAATTGGAAATACTGTAAAGCAATAAGTAAAACTTTAAAATGTGATTATGCTTAAACTCAAACTTACTTTGAAATATTATTGTTCATAAATAATATCTGAACCATTGGACCATCTGTTTTGGAGTCACTCACAACTATTTTACTGGCACAAAGAAAGGTTAGAAGTTAATGAAAATGTTCAAAACTTAACTTGGATTGGATTCCATATTCAACATTTATGTTGAAAGTTAAACACAAACCAGACATATTACATTTATTCGGTTAATACATTGCACAAATGTGCCAAGCAACTGTGTCCTATAAACCAAGATATATTGACGATTTTATGTAATGGCAGTCTCTTAAGCTATTAATGGCTAAAATGCAGAATATAAAACTGGCCAAATATTAACATACAATCCATTGACATGTATGGAGATAGCAGTGTATAAAATGGAAAATATTACATTATCTGTGTGACGGAATGCAGCAGTTCATTTGAACACAATGACCGAAAACATTATTCAGTGTTAAATGCAAAATGTATATTCATGTTACCTTGGCTGGGTCAACAAGTTCAACTTCCTCCTCAGTTCCTGATGTTAACAGACTGTTAAGGAAAAAACCTCAACATATTGACAATAAGCATTCAAGATCAAACCCTTAAAAAACCTTTTTCCAGTGTACTGTGGTCAGGACATCGTACAATATTTTATTAGTACATTAAAATATACTCAGCTACTTGTACACTATTCAACCCATCTTTTACCACACACACCATACTGTAATAGTGGTAATCTTTTATTTACTAAATAATGGCAAGAAAGCTATACTTGTTAGTTTTCCTTCTCTCAACTTCAAACTTTAATCACCAAGGACTACACAGACATCTCACAAATCTCAATAATAAAATGATGCCAATCAGCATCATTCACACCCGTATAAAAACACAATTTAACACTGCACCAATCACCATGCATTTACAATAATCCTCATTTGAAATGGACAGAGGTCTACACAATATCAGCACCAAAACAAAATACCAGATTTATTTTTCCTAGATATTACGACACATTTTTCAGTTGTTTTTACACCAATGCAAAAATACAGCTATAACTGCATGTTGTGGTATTTCATATTTTAATAAGTGGTGGGAGACCAGCTCAAGAAGGTTGTCTCAGTCCTTCAGCTTTAGCACCAGCTACATGACTACACGTAGTGCTAAGCAAACAGACTACCTCAGAACTTTTTAAACTTCATTTTTAATCTTATCAGAAATTAATCGGTACTTGGTATGATTATGTAGAGTCTGTCTGGAGAACTAGTTCTACATACTTCCAAGCAGTGGCCAGTCTCAAATCAGGACCAAAAGTGCATTAACACAACAATTTTTGCACCCATGTGAAGCGGTTTGGCTTTGCGCCTGTATTACAATTACAGTTTAAATGCAGACTGAATCCAGAGTTATGGTCTGGAGGAAGGAGTCTCACTCCGCTTTAGTTCGGACCTTCACATCCGATTACCCCTTTACACTGACGCTAAATTTGCAATTTGAATGAATCATAATTTAACCTTTATTACAGGAAGAGTGTCTACTACGACATTTATCAATGGTTTTGGAGTAATGACAGACATTTAAGATTTTGAAACATACAAATGATGTACATTATTCCATGGATTGACCGTAAATGGGTTAATCAAAAGCTATTTCAGAGCAGCAATGAATGAACTCTGCAGGTATGAGACTGGGAAAAAAGTTACAAATTTCAAGGCAACGAAATTTACAATCATTCTGAATGAACACATCCATTGCCGCACATGTGCTTAGTCTAAAATTAGATTTGCTCCAAACTAAATAGATTAAAATCATATAAACACTCCATAGGGAGCGGTTTAAAAAAAAAACGCGTTTCGAGTGCAGGAAGTTACTCCGGTCGGATTCCTGAGGAATTGAAAGCGAAGCTACAATTAGATGAATCGGAGGCCTCTGTTCTGGGCCTATCCGGTGAAGCCAAACCAAGAAGCGAAACCAAAATCAGATTAGAAAAACCGGGTAACTGCGATCTCACAAATTGCTAACGAACGCCTGAAAACAGCGAGCGAACGTCGTTAAACGGCCGCTCTGCCCCGTTTAATCCCACTTTACGCGGCTTCTCCGACACGAGCCAATCGCTCCTGAGGCGCCCCGTTTGATTCTGTGAGTCACATTTCACTGAAACAGAAGGATATTCTCCGCCTTCAGGTAACCTACGCTCTCCTCGCATTCCTGCAGCTTTCCCTTCATAGCCTCCGTCTCGCCCGCATCCTCGGAGTCGGTAAAACGGACGTGAGAAGGCTTTGAATCTTCAAACTCCTCGAACAGTTGGCGGTCCCCAAAATCCAATTCCACCCGCTCAGCGGCCATCTTGTCACTAGGCTGAGTGACGTCCGCCGGGTGAAAGGGCGAAGGTCAGAGAGCAAGCAATTGTTGACCCGAACGCGTTCCATGACAACAGAAGGAGTTACTTGGCCTAATATCGGTGGTTTATAATTATTAGTTGACGTATTATTACTACTGATAATATTAATGAACTATCGGAGTCTTCCTCATGTGGAGAGCTGCGTTAATGAAGTTCTTGTGGATATAAAGCCGAACTGTTATATGGAGTGGGCAACACAAAGAAGATGTTAGGAGCGAGTTACAGCAAACATCAGTGAAATGTTTAAGCCCAAAAACAAGTGAGGTTCTGGTAGGCCTAGAACTCCTTTCTGATGAAGAGTCATAATTTCGGAGACACTCGTCTTTCTCTTTCAGTTGCTGAGCAACCTGTTGTACATTTCAAGATTTACCTCTTTATTTTGGAGTTTCTTTTTGACTGGAAACTGTCTTCATTGTGAGATCCGAGTAATTGTGTTCCTCCAGGGGATCTGGCAAAAATGAACCATGGCATCCAGTGAACATTTTCCCGTGTGTTTACCAGAATGGAGCGTGGGTCTCAGGAAATTCAGATTTGTATTCTTGAACCCTCCCAATTCAATTAAGGTGTGTCAAGATTTCCAGGTGGAGGTTGGTATTTAAAATAATAAAATTAGAGTTTTCGTTATATTTATACGAAGTGCCAAATTCGTACTGTTTTGGATGATAAAGTGTAATTTCCTAATTCTTGAAAATATTATTTACATTATAAACAGAGGAGGGTATGATGACGGATGTTACTTCATACATGCTATTACTGCAAATTGATTCATTTGAATACATTTAAAAATCAAGATTAACATTTTAGAAAGTGAATGGTTAAAGTTTAGAACAGATATGGTATTGAAAGCATAATTCAGTCAGGCAGAGTTCGCATGGATTTATGAAGAGGAAGTCATGTTTGACAAATTTGCTGGAATTCTTTGAGGATAGAAACATAGAAACATAGAAACATAGAAAATAGGTGCAGGAGTAGGCCATTCGGCCCTTCTAGCCTGCACCGCCATTCAATGAGTTCATGGCTGAACATTCAACTTCAGTACCCCATTCCTGCTTTCTCACCATACCCCTTGATCCCCCTAGTAGTAAGGACCTCATCTAACTCCTTTTTGAATATATTTAGTGAATTGGCCTCAACAACTTTCTGTGGTAGAGAATTCCACAGGTTCACCACTCTCTGGGTGAAGAAGTTCCTCCGCATCTCGGTCCTAAATGGCTTATCCCTTATCCTTAGACTGTGACCTCTGGTTCTGGACTTCCCCAACATTGGGAACATTCTTCCTGCATCTAACCTGTCTAACCCCGTCAGAATTTTAAATGTTTCTATGAGGTCCCCTCTCATTCTTCTGAACTCCAGTGAATACAAGCCCAGTTGATCCAGTCTTTCTTGATAGGTCAGTCCCGCCATCCCGGGAATCAGTCTGGTGAACCTTCGCTGCACTCCCTCAGTAGCAAGAATGTCCTTCCTCAGGTTAGGAGACCAAAACTGTACACAATACTCCAGGTGTGGCCTCACCAATGCCCTGTACAACTGTAGCAACACCTCCCTGCCCCTGTACTCAAATCCCCTTGCTATGAAGGCCAACATGCCATTTGCTTTCTTAACCGCCTGCTGCACCTGCATGCCAACCTTCAATGACTGATGTAACGAACAGGGTGGATAAAGGGGAACCAGTCGATGTAGTGTATTTGGACTTCCAGAAGGCATTTGACAAGGTGCCATATAAAAGGTTACTGCACAAGACAAAAGTTCACGGGGGTAATATATTAGCATGGATAGACGATTGGCTAACTAACAGAAAACAGAGAGTTGGGATAAATGGTTCATTCTTGGGTTGACAATCAATAACTAGTGGGGTGCTGCAGGGATCAGTGCTGGGTCCCCAACTATTTACAATCTACATTAACGACTTGGATAAAGGGACTGAGTGGAACGTAGCCAGGTTTGCTGATGATACAAAGCTGGGAGGAAAAACAATGTGTGAGGAGGACACAAAAAACCTGCAAAAGGACATAGGCTAAGTGAGTGGGCAAAAATTTGGCAGATGGAGTATAATGTTGGAAAGTGTGAGGTTCTGCACTTTGGCAGAAAAAAATCAAAGAGCAAATTATTTAAGTGGAGAAAAATTGCAAAGTGCTGCAGTACAGCGGGACCTGGGGGTCCTTGTGCATGAAACACAAAAGGTTGGTATGCAGGTACAGCAAGTGATCAGGAAGGCCAATGGAATCTTGGCCTTTATTGCAAAGGGGATGGAGTATAAAAGCAGGGAAGTCTTGCTACAGTTATACAGGGTGAGGCCATACCTAGAATTCTGCGTACAGTTTTGGTTTCCATGTTTAAGAAAGGATATACTTGCTTTGGAGGTAGTTCAGAGAAGGTTCACTCGGTTGATTCCGGAGATGAGGGGGTTGACTTATGAGGAAAGATTGAGTAGGTTGGGCCTCTACTCATTGGAATTCAGAAGAATGAGAGGTGATCTTATCGAAATGTATAACATTATGAGGGGGCTTGACAAGGTGGATGCAGAGTGGATGTTTCCACTGATAAGGGAGACTAGAACTAGGGGGCATAATCTTAGAATAAGGGGTCACCCATTTAAAACTGAGATGAGGAGGAATTTCTTCTCAGAGGATTGCAAATCTGTTAAATTCGCTGTGGAAGCTGGGTCATTGAATAAATTTAAGACAGAGATAGACAGTTTCTTAACTGATAAGGGAATAAGGGATTATGGGGAGCGGGCAGGGAAGCGGACCTGAGTCCATGATCGGATCAGCCATGATCTTATTAAATGGCAGAGTAGGCTCGAGGGGCAGTATGGCCTACTCCTGCTTCTATTTCTTATGTGCTTATGTATCACTTTTTATCTGTTGCAACTTACTGCATTAGAGCAATGCCCATATGTATTATTGCTTTCTTGCTCTGTTTAAATAAGTGAAATATGAATATAATCATGAACAGTCTGTAGTCAACGTTCATCTCTCTTTTTCCTTTTGTGTGGTATGCTGGCTGGTTAATTATACACAAGGAAACATTTCATAATCTTATTTGGCAACAGGCAAATGTCATATCTAGGCTAAACAAAATTGTTTGGAGCTGCATCTGACTTGCTCAAAACAAATTAAGAGTTAAAAGAAAAAAGCAAGTGTTGCATTTACATAGCGCCTTTCACAATCTCCGGAATTCCCAAAGCTCTTTACAGCAAATTAAGTACTTCTTTGAAGTGCAATCACTGTTGTCATGTAGGAACTCGGCAGCCAACAGCAAGGTCCCACAAACAGCAATGAAATAATGATCAGATAATCTGTTGGCTGAGGGATAGACATTGGCCAGAACATTGATCTATTATGTCCACCAGGGAGAGCAGATGGGGCCTCTGTTTAACATCTCATTTGAAAGACGGCACCTCTGACAGTGTAGCACTCTCTCAGTTACGCACTGGAGAGGGACTCACAACCTTCTGACTCAGAGGCGAGGGTGTTCCCAACTGAACTGGCTGAATTGTTCCACATATGGGTAATACTACACACACTGGGAAAGTAAAGCTATATCTCCTTGAGATGTCCTGTTCCATCAGTATGCCAGTGTGCATATCTTGGGTTTGAATGTAATGAGGCTTATTTAAATGAAAACCTCTTTGGACAAAATTTATCTAAGTCATTTTATTGATTGCTTTCACTGCACTGGGAAACTAATTCTCAAAAAGATTCAAAGTTAGATATACAACCTCTGAATTCTGTGGCATGGGCAGCTTTGACATTCTGTGGGATGTTCCAGCTTCACCGAAGGATACCTACGACAAATCATTGTCTGCGGTAGTTGCTGTCTTTCTTCAGTCGCTCTCTTCACTTTCTGACTTTAGCTAACCTTGTGTGTGTGTATTATTTCTCTGTACTGTTATATTGTATTTCTCTTTGCTTAAACATTTCAGCTTGTTTTTCTTTTTTTTCTTGATTAAACCTCTATGAAGTGCATGGGAACATTTTTCTACATTAAAAGGTGCTATATAAATGCAAGTTGTTAATGTAACTGTTGTAATATATTGTACAGTCTTTTGTTTGCCTGAACAACACCGACTACATGAATTAATTAATTGACTGAAACTCACTTAGGTTGTTCTGTTCTTTCTCTCTTTTAAACACTTCTGTTTTAAATTTACTCAGTTCAGTTCACTCTGAAACATTCTGCTTCAAAAACTCTTTACAACTTCCTTTAACCTGTATGATAACATTTCTCTCAACTTGCTTCAGAACCTTTTGGAACTGGTCCTTTGGCTGGTCAAAGTATGACCTTAGCTGTGTCAAAGGAAGTGCACTTGCTGGGCATGTCTGTTAGTGACCAATAAAGATGATCAATTAAATCACATGGATCCTTTCCCAGCACATCATTTAACTGTACAGACATTAGAAACTAGAATTGCTTGATTTTAATTTGTTTGAGAGAAAATAGACATAGCCAATTAATTATTTTTGAACTGTAGTTACTGTTGTTTTGTCGAAACACACAGCAGCCAATTTGTAAAGGTCCTACAAACAGCAATGAGCTAAATGACCAATTAATTTGTCTTAGCAGTGGGACAAATATTGGCCAGGACATCAGGAGAACTGCCTTGCTCTTCGAACCGTGCTGTGTTACCAGGCAAATTGGGCCTTGGTTTAATGTCTATCTGAAACACATGCACACCCTTATTAAATATTCATGGCAGGCTGCTAGTGCTATTAGTGTCCTCTAGGGGAAGAGGAAGGAAAATCTAGTGCTGCTGCAGCAGCTGATGGGAGCAAGGAAGCCATTTTCTGTCTGTAACAACGTGGCTTAAGCAATACCTGAGGTTGGTGTTTCTTCAGGGAACTAAACCCATAAACTTAAAAAAAACTCCAGTTGAGACGTTACTGCCTATAACCTGGCAAAGGAGGGCCCAGCTTTTTGGTCCCAAGGTAAGGAGGCCCATGAAGAGCTTGATTGAGGCTCTATGGAAGAAGATTTTCTCAGCAGTGAAGGGTACTTCTTGCAACTTTCGTATGGTCAGATGAAGTTCCTTGGCCTCCCCAGAGTATCCAAGGTAATAGGAAGCTGCTGTACTTTGCAACAATACACTAGAATAAGCATTTACCCTAGTTGCATTCACCTTTCCTTCACTGCATTAAATACAATCTTCAAATTTGACTCTCCTTCTCTGCTACTGGTCAAATTTCAACATTGCTTTATAAACTTTAAAATACTAGTGTGGTCTGACTAGGATCAGCTGTTAATTTCTACTTTGGTGATTGACTTTTTTGTCTCAATTATTAATGTACTTTGGGTAAAATAATTTCTGTATAGAATAATGCTATCGATATATTATTAAAAATCTACTGCAGGGCACGCACTTCCAAACCACAAACCTTACTTCCTGTTGTCATAATATTTGGTCACATTTACCATTGTAATTATATCGACCGTTATAATTATAGTAGCAGGCTCTGTGGAGTGAGTTTCTGCAATCTCTTTCCGTACTCTGCCATCAGCTTGCATATAAAAAAACTTGTATTTATTACCTGACTATGGATAATGCTAACAGCAAGTTACTAGTACATACATATAATGATATATGTTATCCTGTTGTTGTAGTAAATAATTTTGCCTTATAAAGATATTCCGATTTGTTAATGTATTTTCATTGTTTCTAGATGACAGTCCAGCCTCATGTATGTACATTGAAGTACAGTACTACTCTATAATGCGCTAAGCAAGGGAAATGTACTCGACCAGGTCACGCTTTAATTTAGAATATTTTATTATTTAGGAGGGGGAAGGAGAAGATTGGACAGCATGCCTTAGCTATGCTTAAGAGTCACTTACATTTCCAGTTGGAAAATGAAGTATTTTTGCTAACTCAAATTGAAAAATGCACAAGTACAATTTTAATTTGCCTGATATGGCACACCCTCTCTAGGTACGGACATGCCCCAAATGTCGTAGCCTAGAGAACTTAATTACAGGTTTCCAAAAATTAAGGTTTTGGGATCCACAAACGTGCACAGTACTGGAGTTTAATGGGCTAAAATCACACAGCTTAACAGCACAGAGCAGTGGTTAGCATCCCACTGCTTGTTAAGCTCAGATCACTCTATCTGCTAAAGCATTGGTCAGTCGGGAGTTGAATCAGAAGGTTCTCAATCCCCCAGTAACAGAAAAACTCTTCCAAGCCCCATCAATGAATCAGACTGGCTGATCAGTTAGAAAGCTGCAAGCCTACCTTGCTCAGATATTGGATTATTAAGTCTCATTGAGAATTAACTCAGTAAAAATGAGATATGGTGCATAGAAAATGAACAAAGCAGAAAATAAAACCACAAGGTTTATGGATTTTATATCTAGTAAAACATTTCTTACATTTTTTAATTTCTCTTTCCCTCACCTTTAGGAGAATTTGACCCCTCTTTTTCTTGGTGCTGATGTTGTTGCAAAAACTGGCATCCGCACTGAAAATCATCCAAGAATTCATGCAAAATTTGCAAAGAAAGGATTGGCAACAAAGCTCAGCTTTAGTTCAGGTACTACATCAATTCTTGTTTGAAACCACAAAGTAGAATCTACAGGACATACTCCAAGGAGTATGTAAACCTGTAGAAGGAAAACACTTCTTTTAGGTTTGACTACTCACTTTACCTTTGTCCTTCGTATACACAAGATAATTAAGGATGATAAAGACCATTTACCCCATCTTAGTTCATCAATCCTAGTTTTTCCATGCAGAAAGACACTAAAGTCCCCTCATTGGCTTCTTATCCAATTGTTTCTTAAATAATTACATGATGTTCATTTCTACTTTTCCATTTGGAAGTCCATTGCATGAAGAAGGTGCTGATATCAGGCCTAAATCTGCCTTAACTAGTTTGAACCTATGTCCCTTTGTCTTCCTCACACATCTTCATTTGAAATACTTTTCTACATTTATCTTGTACATTTCAATAATTCAGATGCCTCATTTTAAGTCTGAAACATCCAACTGTCTCCAATCCTTTTTCCTAATTCAGACCCCTGACAGTAAAGATCAGCTATGTGGCTCTTCTCTGCACTACCTCTAGGGCTTAAATGTATCTATTCTGTTTTGATAACCAGAACTAGACACAGCATTCAAGATTTGGTCAAACCAGAGTGCTGTAAAATTTGATCATGACCTTCTCTGACTTGTAATCTTCTATTCCTCGACCAGCTTTACCTGTTTTATACGTTGTTATTTCCCCTGCTGGCTATTCCTTTTACTGTGACCTCTCCACATCTCTGATGACAACCTAGCCTCTGCTGTAATCTCCTTTGCTGCCCTTGACATCTGAAGATTGTCAACAAAAAAAGTTGATTGCAGCCTCCTCCCAGATTGGCTCTTCAGCATTTCTCTTCCATTCATATTTATGATTTCTGTAAAATACTTGTTTTCAGAATTTCGATTTGAAGGACTGAAGATACCAACTGTGGTGAACAGTTTGTGGTTTTACAGCATTCAGGGACTGTTTCGTGTTGCTTTTGAGATGTACAGTAAAGAGCAACAGTTAGAAGTCCTTGTTATGCTTCAGGTACTATTAGCATTTGAAAGAAAAATGTCAATTGTAAAAGATTTTGCTGCTATTGAATAGATCACAACTATATAAAGCATTATTTGGCCTTAATTGTGGTCCTTGGTGTAATGTAACTTAAAATGAAAATTTCTTCATTTGCTTTATTAATGCATATGTTGTAATACAAAGCTATAGCATTTTACAATATTGAAAGTTTATTTTTGACACTTATTAAATGTATTACAGGTTGAACCTCCCTTATCCGGAGAACTCTCTTATCTGGAACCACCCCTTGTCCAGAACCATTCCCGATTACCAGGTGGTGCATGCGCAGAACTCCGACATGAACAAATTGCAGTCCCCCCTCGCTGCCGACTCCCGCAATCGCTGGCCTGACCCTGTGATCTATCCTCCCCCCCCACCCCCCACCCCGATCTCTCTGCCGCACTCCCAGCCCGAAACCAGCCAGCCCCGATATCCCCTTACACAATACTTGAATACTTGTACCATCCAATTTAAAGTGACCATCCCTCGTCCGGAAAAATCCCTTATCTAGGTCCCGAGGGTTCCGGATAAGGGAGGTTCAACATGTATCAATTAAAATATTAGTCTTAAATTTGTTCAGGTACGGGAAGATAGTACAATGTTTAGCGCAAATAAGAAGGACCACAGAGTGTGGAATTGTGGGTTTAGATCAATGATATATGCATTGCCAAACTGCTGAATTCCTGACTTTAACTGCATTGATGCAGGAAGTTTTAAACTATGTTTTGTGAAAAGTAGTGCAATTTTGATTTCAATCAAACCAAATGGCTATCTGATATTTTGTACGACCATAATAATTTTATTTTCTTGTGGTAGGATTTGTGGAAAGCAAGAATAAGTGACCCCATTCTGAATCAAAAATATGATGTTAAGATTCTGCAAAACCTCCCGAATGAAGAACTGCTTGAAAATTGCCTTCCTGAAATAAAGAGCCACAAAAGTTCCTCTGCATTACATTCAAGCATTCAAGGTACTAATCTGGTACCTGATATTAATGTATATAGGACAGCTACTTCACCTTTGGATTGTACCTACAACAACAGTACTTTGAATCAGGGTGACCATAACTACTGTGCACAAGAAGAAAGAATTTTACAAGAAAGTGAAGAACCTTGTGCAGCTAATTCACTGTATGCAGAAGTTGTGGATTATGATTCTTTGTCCATCAAGTTTAGATCAGTTTATCAGGCTTTTAAAATTTTACCATTGAAAATACAAAAGGAACGTGAGAAAGTAATTACACTGTTAGTTGATTTTGTAGAACTCCTAATAAGTGAAACCATATCTGCACAGAAGTTGGCTGATAGGATGCTGCAACTTCTGACCCATCTTCAAGACTTAATTATCAAAACAGAAACCACTGAAACAGGGGTTAATTCTATTTATTGTAGTCACATGCTTTATACTGTAAGTAATTGGTTGGGACATCAGTTTTATTCTGCTAATGCCTCTATCAGCAGACAAGTAGAAGACTTTAAAACAACCCACATTGACAGAATCACAGACTTACCACCTGCTGAGGAACTGGTAGACAAACTATTTCCTGAAGCTATGAAAGTTTTGCTGTTCAGCTGGATGGGGCTTGATGATAATTCTGCCTTGTGGAAACGGCAAAGTGAATATCCCATAGTGCTGCTTATATTAGAGTTTGCCAATCATAATCTAATCACTGGTGTAGCTCATGTTTTGTATTCTAGCTTGATCTGTAAATAAATCTTTAAGTAGGAATTTGGACAGTATTTAAACTGGATGCCACTGCTTCAATTTGGATACCTTTTGAAGATAATTTTTAACAAGTAAAAAGATTATTTTCGAACTCCACACAGGCATTTGAAGATGTTATTTCACTAACCATCCACTGTCATAAACTTGGTTTGTTGCTGGGAGAGAAAGTGGGGTGGTGCAGGGACTTTGTAAGCAATAGCCTAAAAGTGTGAGAAAAACACAATACTGTAGATTCTGGAAGTTTGAAACAAAGACATAAAGGGCCCATGTTTCGGGCCGCGCCTAGAACGGCGCAGCCCCGACCTGGACGCCCGTTTTTTGCGCTCGAAAGTGCGCCTAAAAAATACTTACCGATTCTCCAGCTCCCTGCAGGTCCCCTCTGGAGCCGGGCGCGGCACAGCACGAACTGTGGGGCGGAGCCAGGTCCCTGCGATGAAAACAGTGCCGGGACCTCTGCACAGGCGCGCCACAGTGGGCGCGCATGTGCAGTAGCTCCAGGTGCCCAAAACTGTATGGGAGGGGCCCGAAGCACGCAGCCCCTAGCCCTGGCCGAATGGGCTCACTGGGGCGGCATGGATCAGGCTGCACAGATCAGGCTGCACCTCCCACTTCCTCCCTTCAGCTGGCTCTCAACCCTCCCCCCCACCCCCCCAAGCTCCCGACCCCCCCGGGACCCGACTCGACTCCCGCTCCCCCCACCCGGACCCGACCCCCGCTCCTCCCCCCCCGGACCCGAACCGACTCGATTTCCCCCCCCCCCCGACCCTTGCTCCCCCGCCCCGACGCCCCCCCCCGGACTCTAACCCTAACCCCTGGACCCGACCTGCTCTCCCCCGCCACGGACTCGACCCGACCCCCGGCCACCTACCTTTAACTCCGGCGCTGGGGGCAGGCCCCGCCCAAAGTCTTGGGCCCGGCCAGCCCCTTTCAGCCTCCCTCTCCTCTCCCCCTCCCCGCCACCGCTTCTCCCTCCCTCCGCCCTTCTCCCTCCCTCTGCCCCCCTCTCCCTCCCCCCTCTTCTCCCTCCCCCCTTCTCCCTCCCCCCTTCTCCATTCTCCCCCTCCTCCTCCCTCCCTCCCTCTCCCCCTCCCTCTCCCTCCCTCCCTCTCCCCCTCCCTCTCCTCGCTGTCAGAAACACAGACACTGACAGAGAGTGAGAGAGACACACACACAGACAGACAGAGAGATAGAGACACACTGGGGGGGGGCGGGGGGGCCGTCCCAGCATGCTATTGGAGGTCTCCCGGTGTTGCAGTCGGTAAGTAGAAAATGTTTTATTTATTGATTTTTAAATTTGTTTTATTATTTTTTTTTGATTTATTGGTTGATTTATTGATGTATTTATAATTTATTATTGATGATGGCTCTTTATTTGTAAAACTGAAGTGTTTAATGTTTGTAAACTTCCCTTTAAACCCCCCCCCCCCCCATTCCCTATGCCTGATTTGTAACCTACGCCTGATTTTCTAAGTGTAGGCAAGGTTTTTCTGAGCGTACAAAAATCTACACTTACTCCACTCTAAGTTAGTTTGGAGTATGTTTTCACTGACTAAACTTTCAAAACGGGCATAAGTGGCCAGACACGCCCCCTTTTGAAAAAAAAAATCTGACTAGAACTGGAGCAAACTAAATGCCGAGAATTGCAATTTCTAAGATACTCCATTCTTAACCAGTTGCTCCAAAAAAACAGGAGCAACTCAGGTCGAAACTTGGCCCCAAAATGTTGGAAACAAACAGGAGGCCAGCATCTGTGAAGAGAACAGACAAATTTATATTTTGGTCTGGACCCTGTTTATGTTTCGGACTGTAAGCATGATTTGGATACTAAACTGTAGATCCATCAAACTACTTTTATTGTCTGAAAAGATTCCATGTGACCATGGATTGCTTCTTAAATTCCTCTTACTGTTGCATAGTCATGATTGTTTATTGTTTATTTTGACATTATTTATATTAAAGTACAATAATACATATTGTACATTAAAAATCTTACATCTACAGACAGTTCCATTATAAATTTATCGTCTTCTTTTGTACGGTAGTAGCAAAGCAAAGCAAATCAAACATCAATATCCAAGTTGGATATCCAGGCCAAGTGTAACAGCGTGGATATCTTATAGGCTGCCTGCAAATTTCCTCTGAGGGCAGTGCTCAATGCGCTCCAGGGTCTGATTAGGAGCTCCACAGTCGCATGATGGAGATGTTTTAATCTTCCACCTATGGAGAAAGTGGCAGCATCATGACCAGTTATAATGGAAACTGCTTATGCAAACTTGACATGCTGGTAATTGGACACTTGGGCCCCGACTGAAATTTTAACTGGCTTGAGTTGAGAAGCCATTGTGTCTTTCCAGCCAGGTGAAGGCAGGAGGAGGATCTGGGACCATAAGAGGCCATTTAAGGCAAGTTTTTTTTCATCTTTCCTTTTGGGACCAGGAGCAGATGTGGGATCCACAAGGGATGTTTAGGCTTCGCCCGCTTCTCTCATCGCAACTTGCTTTCTTGCTGATGAGCTTCTCATTAGTGCAGGCTGGGAGCCTCCTGTTCCCTGAATTTCCACCCGGCTGTTTCGAGCGGGCAGCTGACCAGTGGCATGCAGATGAGGCCCAAGAGTTAAAATCACCCAGACCTTGTGCTGTCAAGGTTGGGTGTGGCTTGATGCTCGCTTTTACCCCTACCTGCCTATTTTCCTGCTCCAATGTAAAATTGGTGCTTTAGATTGACTAATCGATCTTCCGTGGTAGACAAAGTGTAGTTTTCAGGAGAAGCGAGATCGGAGAGTGAGGGATAATTGGACTGTGGAATACAGGTGTAATTCAGTCCCCATTTTAAAATGATACATTCTGTCCTTAGTTTTATATTTCCTTTTCACAGAATGGAAACTGCCTATGTAAACTTGTCACACTGTAATTACACCCTCTGCCAAATGTTCTTCTTTTCCTGAAGGCAGTGACCGTACTGACCAAGATATGCTCGGAGCCCTTTGTTACCTTGAAGCAAATTGACCATTACTCTAAGTAAATGCCTCAAAGTAACCACCTTGACCCATCTGTCCTTACAAATTACCACCCCATTTAATCTCCCTTTCCTCTGATGTCCTTGAATCTGTTGCTGTGTCCCAAATCTGTGCCCATCTTCGATTGCCCTTTTTTCAAGCGCTGATCCGATGTACCAGTCTGAGATGGAGCTTTGAGTCAGTGAGGTATATCTAATAGACACAGCATTGGCAACTAATGGTAGAACCTTTGCCAACTATACCGCTGCAGGAATTCCTGAGGGCAACGTCCTAGGCGCAATTGTCCAGCTGTTTCATCATTTTTTAATTTGCTCCTGGGATGTGGGCGTCGCTGGCAAGGCCAGAATTTATTGCCCATCTCTATTGCCCATGAGAAGGTGGCAGTGAGCCATTCTCCACCATAAGGCCAGAAGTGGGGCTGTTTGCTGATGATTTCAGGGTTCAGCTCCATTCACAATTCCTGATAATGAAGCAATCCATATCCACATGCAGCAAGACCTGGAGAACAACCAGGCTTGGGCTAATAAGTGGTGTAACATTTGTGCCACACAAGTGCCAGGTAATGACCAACAGTCATCTAACCACCTCCCGATGACATTCAATGGCATTACCATTGCCAATTTCCCCACAATCAACATCCTGAGGGTTACCATTGACCAGCCACATAAATGCCATGGCTCCTGGAACAGGACAGAGGCTGGGTATTCTGCAGCAAGTGGCTCACCTGACTTCCCAAGGTCTGTCCACCACCTACAAGTCACGAGTGCGATGGAATACTCTCCACTTGTCTGGATTGATGCAACAGCACTCAAGAAGCTTACCATCCAGGACAAATCAGTCCACTTGATCTGCAGTCCATCCACCACCATAAACGTCCACTCCCTCCACCCTCGGCATACAATGGCTGGAGTGTGTACTATCTACAGGATGCACTGCAGCAGCTCGCCAAGGTTCTTTCAACAGTACTACCTAAACCAGCGACCTCCAGCACATAAGACAGTTACACACCAACCTGACTTGGACACAGATTGCCAATCCTTCATGGTCACTGGGTCAAAATCCTGGAACTTCCTGTCTAATTGCACTGTGCCAGTACCTTCATCACATGGACCACTGCGGTTCAAGAAGGCTCACTCCCACCTTCTCAAAAACAAGGGATGGACAATAACTGGTGACTTTACTAGCAATGCCCATATCCCCAGAATGAATTTTTTAAAATGGGTTCTCCTAGCAGATTTGTCTTCAGGTAAAGAAGTTTTGAGTTGATTTTTTTTCAGCCTTTTTCTCAACCAGTTTTAAGTTGGATTTGGGATGCTGAATTTCTTTGTTTTTGGCATTGTGTATGTTGCAAAGCTCATTGAGAGGCATTTAAATCACTCACTGTGATAATTCTTGAATCAAATGCAATGTTTGAAGACAGGTAAAGTTTGATTATTTAATTTGTTTGTCTGATGGGTAAAAATACTGCTTGGTGTACTATTAAGTTGCATGGGCCAGAAAGTCCCTGGCTGAAATTCTAATTTACCATGAGTTACGTGATCGCAGCTGGGGCAATGATTGGAATGTGACTGCTGCTGCTCACTATCCAGTAAAAGAACTTGCATTTATTCAGGACATTATAAAAGGGCTTCATAACAAATTAGTTACTTGTTATGTAATCATTAAATATGCAGAGCAAGGTCCTACAAACAACAAATCTGATGACTGTCCAGTTAAGGCAAGAATATTGGCCAGAACAGCAAAAGTCCCTGCACTTCATCAGTAGTATGTAAACATAAACACAGCATCACTATCATTTATCTCAGTATTCTGCTTTCCTGAAGGTGCTTACATCTTTCTGTGGTGTGATTCCCCAAGTAGCAGTCACCCTCCAACAACTCATCTAATTAGCCACTCTCAATCTGAGTGTTGGCAGGCTATTTATTCAATCAGGGAAAGGGCATTACAGCAGCAGTTGATCCTTCTCACCAAACAGTTCCAGTAAGAGTTGCTGGATAGTGATTAGAAGAGCCCTTCTTATTTTTTCCCTCTACCAAAAGCAGGGTCCCCTTTGATGGACCAAGGGTGACACTGGGTTGCCCCAAGGTCACCAAACAAAAATCATCACAAGTGCCACTTTTAGGGCACCATTAATGTAAGAAACATAGGATCTAATCAAACTAAAAGCAGCCAAAATAAGCAACATAGTCCGAACAAAAGTAAAGGGAATCTTCCCAACTAAATCAGGTCATCAGTGTCGATAAGACACTCTATACCCTGTGGTGCCCACCAGTCGGGGAAGACATCAAGCATACCAGTGGACACTCCCTCTCCAGGATCCTCTTGGCACACACAGGACTGCACAAGAAAGGCAGGCAGCCAGAACGACCCGCCCATCCTAGACTTACAAAATGCTGTTTAGCCAGGCCCAAAAGCAAGTCCACAAGAAGATCCACCAAGGTCAATTGTAGCACCTCAATCACTACAGCACAAGCTAGCAATTAGACCTCTGAACTTGCCGGTCTGCATAGCTGTTACTGCCTTAACAGTGGAGCCTTTCGGAAAGCTTTGTTCTATGCTTAATTCTCCTACATTATCTGTAGTTCCTAGATGGGAGTAAATGTTATTATGTATTTTACACCAGAGAAGTTAAGATATGCAACTGACAAAAGCAGAGGAATCTGTCAGGAGTCTTCAGACATGAAAGACAAGATGCTTCTTTTGCTTAATCATATTCATTATCTTTCTTGTGCTACTAACTTTATAGTCAGAATCCATGCTGGTTGTTTATGTACAACCACTTTAAAGAATAAAGTAGCTATCTCACCCTCCTGCCATCTACCATTTAAAAAAAATCATTATGTTCTCATTTTGGTTCATAGCCCTCCCTCCCAAGTTGCACTAATGTTAAGTGGGTAGCCACTATGCCTCCTTGAACAGTTCGTTAGGTTTCTGTTGAGAACTGATGCTTTGAATAATTCTGGAGGCAATCTGCAACCATAAGGTGTTTCAGTATTTCATTTTCATAGTATCATTTCAAGAAGTGATTGTTGGTTTTTCCACCATTCAACTCTCCTTGCAGGTTACTTTTATGCTGAACACTGACTCTTAGGGGGATACAGTTCCAAGGATGACAGCATTCCTCCAGTTCCTCATTTAGCAAGGTGAGCCTAGACTCTCAAGTGTCCACAGGCTACTGAATAGTAATCAGGCATGTGAACAAATGATAGATATGGGTTTTGTATGTCACAATGGCGGCCTCACGAACTCACTGTTGGCCCATGCTGCGCTGTTCCTGGGCAACGACCAGATTGGTTGGCGACTCTTGGTGCGAGGTGGAGCTCAGCGGTGGGGTCAGGGCCCAGAAGAGGTCAGAGGACAGCGGGAGATCGGAGGACAGCGAGAGCCCACAGGCAGGGGTCAGCAGGGTCGTGGCCCAGGAGCGGCGTAGCAGAGACCAGCAGCCAGGTCGCGGCCCAGCGTAGACCAATTGACAGGCTATTCTGTAACTGACATTTATAGAACATCCCAAGGTGCTTTACAGGAGGAAAATAAGATACATGAAATAACGGAAAAATTGCAGATCCATGATGCGTTGAGAAAGGTTAATCAAAAAAATGGGGCTTGAGAAGCAGAGTAGACTGAATAACCTCTCCTTTTAATTACTAACATATCTGTTGGTGATAGAATTACTGACCATGCTCACAGAACATTCTAGATCTCATTACACAAGTGGTTTATTCAAAATCATCCATTTATTGTCCAGAAAGCTTGATAATGAACAATACACTATAAAGCGCTTTTCAGCACTGGAATAAGTACTTACAAACAAACTAAATCCTAATTTACAACTACACAGTCATCATTTGCATTTCCAAAGATGAAAATAACTGTACAAGTTTTAGTACAAAAGCAATCACATAATACAGCAACATGAAGTATTACAACAAAATATGAATGAGATTGGGCTGTTTGAATCCAGTCTGCATACATCACTTCAAATACATAAAAAGAAAAAAAAGATATGATAGAACTTCCCTTTTCCTAGTTGCAAAACATTGCCATCAACTGTTTCTTCAATGAAGTCCCAATGTTTAGGAAGAGTAACTATCACAGTATGATTGTTGATACACCCAGTTATCTTTACAATCAAAACCATTTTTAATAAATTATTTTGCATTGCAACAACCATGCAAGCTAGACTGCTAGCTTTTTCAGTAAACGGGAAAGTGAAAGTCAAGATGAAGCTTTAAATCTCCAACATGGACGAAGACGATATAAAAAAATCATGTACTTAAGCACAAGTACAATGGTTGTTCTTAAATTGCGTCCATTCCTCTCATCGAAGAGGAGAAACCCAGGCCCATGCCTCTTTGTGTGTGGGTTTGTGATCGTGCCATCTCATATTGAGCATCCAAGTTCCTGAACACTTCTTCCTGCTGTTTTAGAGTTTTGAAAGTTTCAGCAGGATTTGGGATTGGGGTTCCTACCTCTTCCTCATCCTTCAAAACAAAATGATTACAATAAAATAACAACACTACAGATAATTAAGGCCTCTCAATGTGCTTTGTCGGTCACACGCTGTGTAACCACAAGACAGATTTACCTTCCCATCTCCACAACATTTTTCAGCTTAGCACACTGTGGGCACTGTCATATTGGTTCATAAGAACATAGGAAATATAGCAGGAGTAGGTCATACGCCCCATCGAGGCTGCTCCACCATTCAACAAGATCATGGCTGATCTTCTATCTCAACTCCACTTTCCTGCCGTATCCCCATATCCCTTGTACCCTTAGTGTCCAAAAATCTATGATTTCATTCTTGAATATACTCAACTACTGAGTATCCACACAGCCGTCTGGGGTAGAGAATTCCAAAGATTCAAAACCCTCAGAAGAAATTTCTCCTCATCTCAGTCCTAAATGGCCCATCCCTAGTTCTAGACTCACCAGCCAGGGGAAACAACCTCTCAGCATCTACCCTGTCAAGCCCTCTAAGAATCTTGTAAGTTTCAATGAGATCACCTCTCATTCTTCTAAATTCCAGAGAATATAGGCCCATTCTACTCAATGTCTCATCATACAACAACCTGGTTTATAAGAGACTTTACAATAGGCCCACTTATGTTGCTTCATTCTCACCCGTCAGTGAGCCAGCTGGATAAAGTGCCAACTATTACTGCAAACAGCGGAGCAGTGCAAGACTCTGAAGAGGAGAACAGTAAGTTGCTTTTAAACCGTTTAAAATACATTAACCAAGGGGATTTAAAGTTATACTGAAATTGAGATGACAGCCAATTGTAGACAGACTAGCTGCAGAATCTGAATTCCTATGCCACAACTTGGTTGGGCTTTCTGTAGAAATTGGCATCGAGGTAATGCAGCTTTTCCCCCCATTGAAGAGCACTTCATCTGGGATTCTGGTGTTCTACCGGTCAAACTCACCCGTAAAAGGAAAGTCTCTTAAAATTTATATTTACAATTTTATTTGAAGAGCCAAAAAGTATTGCATTACTTCAAACAAGGATTATCCTGGGTGGCTGTGGTTAATTAACAGAGAACTACTCTAATTCAGAATACAAATTTAACTAAGAGGTAAAGTCAACCCCTTTCCACACACCAAGGTGTAACAGTTCTTCGCACAGCCACTTGGTTCAACAGTGACAAGTGGCTGGAATGTTCAAATAGCTTTACTTAAAAAACTATCCACTATAGCAGGTATGCATTATTTCATTCTAATGGCATGAATGTTTTTCAGTAATCACTTGTCATTTTATTCTGGTGTTTCGACATTTAAAAAAAAAATCACAAAAAACTAAAATAATTTATGGCCTGCACTGTTCTTTAATACAACTCACCTTGATGCCCATTAATTTTCGGAATTTTACATTTTGGTCCTTGTTACCAAAATTTAGCTTTTCCCATAATTCTGCAGTCTGTGACTTATCCTTGAAAAGAGCAAAAAAAAAAGGCATGTGAAAATCCATTACATCATACTGACTTCAAGAAAAAAAAACAAATCAACAGTTTCAAATAACATTTTACAGAAAGAAAAATTGGGAAGGATAGTAAAATCAAGGAAAACCCAAAGATTTATAAATCCATGAAGTGCAAGAGGATAACTAAGAGTAGGGCCTATTGGAGATCAAAAAGGTACCTGTGTGTGGAGGTGGAAGACATGGGTATGGTTCTTAATAAATACTTGGCTTCTATCTTCACAAAAGAGATTGATGATGCAGACATTGTAGTTGAGGAGGATTGTGAAATATTAAATGAGATAAATATACTGAGGGGAAATATTTAGGGTTTAGCATCTTTGAAAGTTGATAAATCACCAGGCCCGGATGAAATGTATTCCAGGCTATTAAGAGAAGCACGGGAGGAAATAGCAGAGGTTATGACCATCATTTTCTACTCCTCTTTGGCTACAGGTGTGGTGCCGGAGGACTGCGAACATTGTACTGCTGTTAAAGGGAGAAAGGGATAGACTAAGCAATTACAGGTCAGTCAGCCTAACCTCGGTGGTGGACAAATTATTGGGAAAAATTCTATGGGATAGTATTAATCATCATTTAGAAAGGCACGAATTAATCATGGACAGTCAATGTGGATATGTTGGGGAAGGTCGTGTCTGACTAACTTGATTGAATTTTGAGGTAACAAGGAGGGTCGATGAGAGTAGCGCGTTTATCTACATGGATTTTAGCAAGGCTTTTTGACAAGGTTCCACATGGCAGACTGGTCAGAAATGTAAAAGCCCATGGGATTCAAGGGAAAGTGGCAAGTTGGATCCAAAATTGGCTCAGTGCCAGGAAGCAAAGGGCAATGATCGACATGTGACTGGAAGGCTGTTTCCAGTGGGGTTCCGCAAGGCTCAGTATTAGGTCCCTTGCTTTTTGTGGTTTATAACAATGATTTAGACTTCAATGTAGGGGACATGATTAAGAAGTTTGCAGATGCTACAAAAATTGGTCGTGTAGTTGATGCCACAAAAATTGACCGTGTCGTTGAAAACTGTAGACTGCAGGAAGATATCAATGATCTGGTCAGATGGGCAGAAAAGTGGCAAATGGAATTCAAATCTGGTGAAGTGTGAAGTAATGCATTTGGGGAGGGAAAACAAGGCAAGGGCATACACTATTGGTTGGAATTTCCATTGCTTCACCGACCGGTTTTGGGAGAAAAACCAGGTTGGCGAAAACTTCCACAGCTGAGTTCTGCTGGCGGTTTCAAAGTACCGATAGGGAGGGGACCGCCGGCAGGCACCGTCCATAAACCGGCATCGCCCGATTTTTGGCTCAGCGGTGACCCGTTGGTAAGTTGAAAAAAAAATGGTGAGAAGCAGCGGAGCTGGCTGGTAGGTAAGTAGCCCTGCAAAAAAAGGGAAGTAAATGGGTTTTTACTAATTATTTTTAAATTCTCTTGCAGTGATTTAAATGAAAAGAGCCCTGAGAATGTTTTTCTGATTTTGTTATTTTACGTTTTTTGGAAAAATGTGTGTTTTTCTCCTCCCGTAGCCTCGGTGTGAATTTTAGTCATTATCACTTTAAAAAAAAGAAACGCCCAATCGGCCCAAGATTCCATTTTTTTGCCGAGAATCGGGTGTAAGGTCCATTTTTTTTTGCTGGGCGGATTTTTTTCTTTGTAAAAAATGGAATTTTTCACCGGCGCTAATTTGAGAACCTTAGTGAGAATTTTGGGTGGCAATCCGGCGCTGGCGAATTGTTTGGAAATTCTAGCCCTATAAATGGTAAGATACTGCTAAGCGTAGAGGAACAGAGGGACCTTGGAGTGCACGTCCACAGATCCCTGAAGGCAGTAGATTTACTAAGGTGGTATATGGGATACTTTTCTTTATTAGCCAAGGCATAGAATACAAGAGCAGGGAGATTATACTTGAACTGTATAAAACACTAATTAGGCCACAGCTAGAGTACGGTGTATGGTTCTGGTCACCACATTACAGGAAAGATGTGATAGCACTAGAGAGGGTACAGAGGAGCTTTATTAGGATATTGCCAGGACCAATATTCCCTTAAATTTTCTTTTGGGTGCACAGCCCATTCAAAATACTGTGCATGCACGTTTTTTATTATTTCAAAGCTGATGAGCCGTTGTGCGGGAGCTGCAGGGCGCTGCACAGCTTAATGGAAACATTGGCCAGGACTGAAGAATTTTAGCTGTGAGAAAAGACTGGATAGACTGGGGTTGTTTTCGTTGGAACAGGAGGCTGAGGAGAGATTTAATTGAGGTGTATAAAATTATGAGGGGCCTAGATAGAGTGAATAGGAAGGACCTATTTCTCTTAGCAGGGAGGTCATTAACCAGGGGGCATAGATTTAAAGTAATTGGTATATACATACTTGCCGAACTACCTTGGTGTTCAATGAGTTGGATGAGACGCTGTTGCAACGGGGATACTGGGGTGTGGGAGTGTTGAGGGTGGTGCATTTAGGTGCTGAAAAAATTTGGCAAAAACAGTGAAGTGATTTTTGATTGGCCCTTGGGAAATGTGGGGCAGTTAAGACTTTGTTTTAGATAGGATAGACGGCACAGAAACAGGCCATTTGGCCTAACCAGTCCATGCCGGCATTTATGCTCCACTTGAGATTCCTCCCGTCTTTCCTCATCTAAATCTATCAGCCTAACTCTCTATTCCCATCTCCCTCATATGCTTGTCTAGCCTCCCCTTAAATGCATCTATATTATTCACTTCAACCACTCCCTGTGGTAAGCGAGTTCCACATTCTCACCACTCTTTGGGTAAAGAAGTTTCTTCTGAATTCCCTATTGGATTTCTTGCTAACTATCTTATATTGATGACCTCAAGTTATGTTCTTCCCCACATAATGTTAAAGACCTCTATTAGGTCACTCCTCAGCCTTTTGTTTTCTCAAGAGAATAGGGCCCCAAGTTTCGTGCCGCGGTGAAAACGGCGCACCTCCGAGGTGGGCGCCTGTTTTTCGCGCCGAAAACTGCGCTTAAAAAAAAAAAAATCCGTTATTCTCGAGCTCCTTGGAGCTCGATGTCTGCTTGGCGCGGCACGCTCTTCACAGCAGGGGGCGGAGCCTAACACTTGCACCGATTTTCTAAGCAGCAGGGGGCGGGTACAATTTAAATTAGCCTTCGTGGTGCCGACAACCCTGCGCGTGCGCGTTGGAGCGTGTGCACAGTCTCACACAAACATTGGCACTCGGCCATGTTTAAAAATACTGCAGACAAAGTGAAGATTTGTTTCTTGGACCCCTGCAAAGGCTTGTAATTTAATTTTTTTTGATATTTCTGTGTGTGAGGGAGTGCTTTTAGCAGCACTGCTGAATAAATCACCTGCTGAAATCAGTGAGTTCAGCTTTTCACTGCTAAACTTGCAGAACCGGTGCTGCATTGGTGCATGCAAATTAAGGACTGTGTGTTTGGAGAAATAAGAGTGCCAATTCAACTTTGCAATAATAAAAGTGGTGTTGACAATGCAGCACCCATTCTGCAAATTTAAATATAAAACTGTCGATGTGGCTGCCTCTCCCTGTCCAAATGGCCTCAGTCCCCCTCACAGCTCGAAGGCTGCTGCTGTATCTTCGGCTGCCGGCCAGCCACTGACGCCGCTGATATCCTATGGCCGAATGGCCTCACGTCCGTCCGCTGCTGATTCTTTGGCTGCCAGCCAGCCACTGACGCCGCCCCTAAAGCGTGGCCGAATGGCCTCAAGAACCTTAATGAGCTGCGTGTGTCCTGCGTCGATTCTTCGGCTGCCGGCCAGCCACTGACGCCACTGATATCTCATGGCCGAATGGCCTCGGGTCCGTCCTGTGCTGCTTCTTCGCGGCCAGCCATGAAGAGAATGAAGGCCTGCCTCAAGCACTGCAGCTCAGCTCGAAGCTTGCTGCCGTCGAGACACTGACGCCACACCGCTGCCTGTCTTCAACATGAAAGGCCTGCCTGAAGCACTTTCACACAGGTAGGAACATGGTTTATTTAATCTTTTCTTTGCTTAAATTTTTTTATTCAGGTTGGATTTATTTGTATAATATTTGTATAAGTATAACTAAGGATTGATTGTAGAATTTAATGACTTCCCCCCCACCCCCGCCACCTCGTTCCCTACGCCTAATTTGTAACCTACGCCTGATTTTCTAAAGTGTAGACAAGGTTTTTTCGAGCGTACAAAAATCTTCACTTACTCCATTCTAAGTTAGTTTGGAGTAAGTTTTCACTCACGAAACTTTGAAATCAGGCGTAAGTGGCCGGACACGCCCCCATTTGAAAAAAAGTGTTCCAAAGTGAAACTGTTCTACCTGACTAGAACTGGAGCAAACTAAATGTGGAGAATTCCGATTTCTAAGATACTCCGTTCTACACCAGTTGCTCCGAAAAATCAGCAGCAAATCATGTGGAAACTTGGGGCCAAAGAGACCCAGCCTGTTCATCCTTTCCTGATATGTAAACCCTCGCATTTCTGGTATCATCCTTGTAAATCTTCTCTGCACACTGTCCCGTGCCTCTATATCCTTATTATAATATGGCGACCAGAACAGTACTCTAAGTGTGGCCGAACCGAGGTTCGATATAGGTTTAGCATAATTTCCCTACTTTTCAATTCTCTACCTCTAGAAATAAACCCTAGTGCTTCGTTTGCTTTTTTATTCTGCAAAGCTTTTTTATAGCTTTGTTGGAGCTGTTAGTGATTTGTACTCCGAGATCCCTTTGTACTTCTCACCCAAGACTCTCACCCTCCAAGTAATAAGTGACCCTATTCTTCCTACCAAAATTCTGCAAGTTTATTAATGTCCGCCTATAATTTGTTGCAGTCCTCATTATTGACCAGCCACCCCCCTTCCCCTCTCATCATCCACAAATTTAGAAATTGTTGATTCCAAGGTCTAAATCGTTAATATAAATTATGAACAACAGTGGTCCCAGCACTGATCCTTGTGGAACACCACTGTCCACATTCTGCCACTGTGAGTAGCTACCTTTTACCCCTACTCTTGGCTTTCTGCCTTGAAGCCAGCTAGCTATCGATTCTGCTATTTGTCCCCAGACTCCGCAATCTCTGACCTTACTCATCATCTATTATGGGGTACCTTATCAAAGGCCTTTTGGAAAAACTAGATAAATTGCATTACCATTGTCTATTACCGCTTCCAAAAATTCAATGAGGTTGGTCAAGCAAGACCTTCCCTTTTGAAATCCATGCTGACTATTCATTACTATATTTTGGTTTCTAGATGTTCTTCTATTATCTCCTTTAGGATTCCTTTATTTTTCCTACCACCGATGCTAAGCTGACTGGTCTGTAATTCCCCGGACATGTTCTATCCCCCTTCTTAAATATAGGTAATAAGTCAGTTATCCGCCAGTCCTCTGGCACTACACTTTTTTCTAACGTTTGATGGACACTTTGCACATATAACGCAAGTTAGACACAGCACTTACACAGAAGACCAACTTTTAGTGACCACACAAATATAGTGGTCAGATCACGATTTCGAGAAACAAATTGCATGAAGTTTTTGTTCTTTCTCCCGTTTGAATTGATCAATACAAATCGTTATATGTAGGAATGGAAAAGACTAGTGGGATCCATCTGGCCCAATACAGTGCCTAGAAAATATATCACACAACATCTGGCATAGCCAGCCATCAACTGTTTCTCCAGCTATTTATTCAACTCTCAAATTTGCTGATACAATAAGCCCCCACTGTCTTCCTGGAAGTTTATTCCATACATTAACCATCCTCTGTGTAAAGCAGTTAAATTTCAAGTATTTTCACCCTCTAGCACCTATGTTTTAAGGCTATGTATCCTCATGCTGCAGAATCAGTGACCTACTTAAATATATTGAAGTTTATCTTGTCTATGCCATTCAGGAACTTGATCACTTCTATATACTCACTGAGCCTTCTCGTTGCCAGTGTAAATATATTCCCCAGCACCTAACTCAGGTGCCTAATCCCAGCTATCAATTTAGTTGCCTATTGCAGCATTTCCTCTAATGCAAGATGTCTTTCTTATATGGCGACCAGAACTCTACACAGTACTCCATGTGGGGCTAGACCAGGGTCCTGTACAAAATCAATCGCTTCCTGAGATATGTGCTCCATTTATTCCACTTGTTATCTAGCTCCAGCTCCTTCGTGCATGCTTTACTACTGCTGCACACTATGCTAAAGACTTCAGTAATCAATCCACCAATATCTACAAAACGCTTCTCCCGTGTCATGCCCTGTAAAATAATACCATTTATCTTATATTGCCATCTTTATTATCCTTTCCCAATCTTACAACTCTGCAGATGTCTATATACCACTTGACAGCATAGCTCTATAACCTATCCAAGCTATTTATATTTGGATCAGTTGTTCCCCATTTACAGTCTCACTCAATTTGGCAACATCTGCAAGCTTGAAGTTTTGTTTGTTTCCACTTCCAAGACATTTATCTGCCTCAGGTAACGGGTACATAATACAAAAGAAAGTTAATCTAAATTAAATCTGCTTTGAACAGAATTTGTATTTTCTGCAGCAACAAAGAGCAAAATTTTTGCTATTTCAAAAATCACATTTTACGATTCGGGATTTGAAAGTCAGACTCTCTTAAACTAACCACAGAAGATGAAGGGAAAACACTATAACCACATAAAGCAATACAAATAGAATACAGAAGCCATCAATGAAAATGATTTAAAATAGAAAGACCTGCACGATATGCAACAAAAGCCAGCCCCGAGGTGAAATGCTGCTGATAATAAATGTTAAAGCACAGACTTTTTCACATCGAAAGTAATGAAAGAATGGGCAATTCTTCTCAGAGCAAGTAGAAATTGCAAAAGCAGAGTCCTGAGAGAAAGGAGCTCACCCATCCCATCAAGCCAGATGCATGATGAAAGTAGGCACAATGGTTGGGGGTGGGGTAGACAAAATAAACCAAAGCATTTGTATCAGTGTGATGTAACACAGACAAAGCCATACAGCTTCTGTGCAGCACTGATGTCTTGTACATAGTAGAACTTTTATTCAAACTCACCCCTTCCTTCTTGTTCTGCCAAAGGAGTTTACGCTTCTTCTCCTGCTCTGCAAACTTCATTGGGTTGACAGCAGTTGGGTTGTAGTAACTAGGCACAGCTATACCAGTTTCAGCCAGTGCCTTGGCTTGGAGTGCTGCCATCTGTGCAGCCATTGCAATCTGAGGTGTAACTTGAGTACCAGATGCCAGGAGAGCAGCAACATTGAGAACTGATCCACTACTGACTGTTAAGAACATAAAAATACAATTATGCACACCTGTTAAGACAAATTTAACTGAGCATCTTAAACCCATATATAACATATACATTTAAATGTGAATATATTCAAAGGAGAGGCGAGAATGACTGCCCTCGACATCGAGGCAGCATTTGACGGAGTGTAGCACCAAAAAGTGCGAGTAAAACCGAAATCAACGTGAATCTTGGCAAAACTCTCCATTGGCTGGAGTCATAACTAGTACAAAAGATAATGATGATTGTTGGAGGCCAATCATCTCAGTCCCAGGACATTGCTGCAGTAGTTTATCAGGGCAGTGTCCTTGGTTTAACTATCTTCAACTGCTTCATCAATAACTTTCCCCTCATCACAAGGTTCGAAGTGCTCTTCGCTGAAGATTGCAGTGTTCAACTTCATTCATAATTCCTCAGATAATTAAGCCATCAAGCATAACCTGGACAACATCCAGACTTGGGCTGATAATTGGTTGATGACATTCATGCTACACAAATGGCAGACAATGATCATCTCCAAGAGAAAGCCTGACCACCTCCCCAATAGTTCAATGGCATTACCATTAGAATCGATTGAACTCTGTTGCATATATCACTTCCACGAGTGTTCTGGAAGGGAGTTTCAGCAAAATACAACAAACATAAAATTGCAGAATTTACAAGCATTAAACTGTTAAACTGCAGTAGGTTCTCCAACATTCAATCTTTTTAATATTGATGTTAGAAAATCAAAACATTCGCAATTCTCACAAATATTCTAATTACTTCTACTGTGCAAAAACCTGCAACCAGAAGCATCTTCGTAGTTTCTTAATAGTGAGAGATCAGTTGTGGAGGAGTGAAGGGATTTAGATGCTCATGTGAACAGGCACAAAAAAAAATTAAAAAGGGCTAATGGAATGGTGGATTTTAACTTGAGGGGGTTGGAATACCAAAGTAAGGAAGTGATGCTTCAGTTGTAAAGCCTTGGATCGACTCCATTGGGAGTTGTGTGTTCAGTTTTGGGCACAAAATTGCAGGAAAGATATATTGACATTGGAGGGTGTCGAGCGCAGATACAACAAATTGTACTGGATCTCAAAGGATTAAATTACGAGGATATGTTTCATCAACTTGGTTTGTATTCCCTCGAATTTAGAAAGTTGTGGAATGATCTAATCGAGGTCTTTAAAAAATGATAAAGGGATTCGCTAAGGTAGAGACTGAGAAACTATTTCCTCTGATTGAATCTAGAATCTTAAACTTCGAGCTATGTCATTCAGAAGTGAAATTAGAAAGCACTTTTTCACACAAAGTATAGTGGAAATCCGAAACTCACTCCTCAATATCTACAGATGCTGGGTCAATTGAAATTCAAGAACGAGATCAATAGATGTTTGTTAGGTAATGATATCAAGGAATGCGGTGCAAGTGAGTGAATCGAGTTGAGGTACAGATCAGCCATGATCTAACGGAATGACGAAACAGGCTTGAGGGGCTGAATGGCCTATTCCTGTTCCTTACTTCCCTTCCCCAAGGAATTTCTTAGTACCCATTCTGCTTCAAAACACTCCTTTATATTATCCTGCACTCTCCCTCTATGATGCAGTCTTCACGGACTGTCTTGGCTGTAGCCCCTGCATATAATGGCTGCTTTGCTCTGGATGCAGACGCAGCTACATGCGGGAATTCTGCACCTGGCGGCGGCGGCAGCAGCATCAGTCAAGAATTGAAGATGAGACTGGTAGTAAGGAACATAGCTGAATACTGACAAGTGTTTCTGACCCACAGGTTAAAAACATGACTGTATTTCTAACATAATTTTCGAGGACAGCAATCAAAAGAACACAAATTGCATCTGGCTGGAAGTTCTGCATTCCCTCAAATATTCCCTTATAAGTCAAAACTGAAAGACTAATCACATACAGGAAGCTCTGGCAACTGGAGTAATTTGAAATTAAATGCAAATGTAATTGTGGAAGGACATACTTTGCTAATAAATAGATATGAAGTTTTCCTACCTGTTGGTTGGTTGACATTTCCAAGTGATCCATTAGTTGTATCTATTAAAAATAAATAGTGCTTATTTTTCAGAAGTATTTGTCCAGTTATGTTTTTTCAAACTCCAATTTTAAACATTATTGCAGTTTCTGTTTTGTATGCACATTACAGTTCCTGCCATCTGCATATATGCAGTAATTACCAAGGGACATGATATGGTGATATTCCAGTGTGCATTTATTGCATGACAAATGCTCCAGGAATTAGACCTCTCTTCAGGTACAACTTCCTCACATTCCCTCACATGCTCAATTGCCTATAAATCAGTAACAATGTTCTCAATCCTAAAATTCTACTACCTGTACTTTGAGAAATCACTTTTAAACTATTTTGGAAAGAATAAAATAAGGGAAAGTGTAAAACAGAAATATTAATGAGCTAATACAATAAAAATCAAAGATGAATGCTTCCTATGTTACAGTAACAATTAGCACCATAACAGGATTTACTATCCAGTAACAAGTGCATTATTTACACTTTAGTTTCTTACGCAAGTGATCAAACACTGGATTGGTCCCGTTCATGTCAAAACGTGAAAAACTCCATTAACGTGCAAATATTATCTAGTTTAGAGTGTAGGAGAAGAGAAAATGTGAAAGAGGGGGAAAAATAAGTTTACATTGTGGGTATCCACTGCACAATAGATACAACCCAGAATCTCAAACATTTTCATTCATGAGCAGACTTCAGACTGTATATGTAAAATAGAAACTCCGCAATTTCGTTAGAAATGCGAATCTTTAAAAGTATTGGACAGATACAGCTCAAAAACTATGACAACAAATACATCTACGGCTAATCAGAAATTATGAACAAATAGAAAAGCTGACAAATCAGACTAATTTTAAAAATTATCCTTTTTACTTCCTTAGTAAACCTCTCGGCTTGTCAATGGAGGAAGGAGGAATAAATATTTCATAAAAGTACAGCAATGTGGAATGCTGCATTCCAATTCTGAAGTGATATCATGTAATCAGGTGCCATGTCAGTGTTGACATATTGTTTATCAATGGGCAAAACTAGTAACATTTACATAAACCCATCTGTTTATTATATTTCATGAAGTGCCATAGTATTAAGTACCACAACATTTCATACATAAATTCTATGTTCAAAGTATTTTTTTTAAATGACCTATGGTTCGGGATTAATTGGCAGCCAGCATAAAAACCATGCTACACTTTTTAAACATAATGCAACAAAATACACCAACATTTACAGGAAAATTGTGTCATTCTATTGCATAAAGGGAAGTGAGAGTTCACTTCATTATCCACACTAGCACTGCGTGTCCCCAATTCCAAAGCTGATTTACAATCCTAATGACGTCAAACTACTGACACGGATTGCTGCAGAAAAGTCCTGCTGGTCACTCATCTTCCAGGAAGCCAGATATACACCTCAGTCATGAATTTCACTTCATGATGGAGCCTACAACTATAGGGGATTTCACTTTGTGGTTTCAAGTGTACTATGAAGTCAGACTGCCAAAGTAATTGCTTTACACTGCCACTTTTGCAGTGAAGTGGAAACTGCTTTGCTGCAAAATTAAAATTGCAGTAGATAAACATCTTCAATTTTCCACTTCCCTACCACAAACCAAACAAAGACTGGTAAACAAACAATATTCTATAAACATCTGATCTTGGATATGAAAGGCTTCCATTTGTTTGCATGCAGTTATTCCTCTCTACTCTTATTTGTTTTGCAAACCTTAAAATAAACAAATGTTGTAATATATTCAATAATTAAGAATTACCTGCAGTATCTATTTGCTCCTCTTTCTGTTTCTCCAGTAGTTCTTTTTCTTTTTGCTCCTGAAGCTTCTTTGCTCTTTCAAGCCTGTGATGCAAAACATTACAAGTTACTAAATACTTAGCCATTACTTTGACTCCACATTTTTGGCTTGGCTAGTGAATTATAATTTTAGTTAAATATTCATAGACTACGCAAGGATAGATGGGGATTGGCTGCCCTGCTCTATACAAGATTTGCTTTTTTCACAATTATAAAGAGCATCAGGAAATCCTGTCAGGGCAATTTCTCTAAACCCTACTAGGAAGTAACAACTTTATTTAATTGAGGTTACCCGTTTGATCTTCTTTTGCCTCTGTTCATAGTTCAGAGCGGGGATGGGGCAGTATAACTGTTGCTGGTATTAACGTTTAGTCAGTGATTTTCTGCTTTGCCAGGCTGCTGAGCTGGGATGTGGAATACTCCATGAACATCCAATTTCACTTATAAACGTCGCAACAGACATTGCCTCAAAGTTAATGTGGAATACTACAGAGAATGAGGGAACTTCAAGGCATATCATTTTGAAACTGGTCAGTCAAGTAGAATTCTGTAATTTAATGAAACCTGTCATGTTTGCTCTTGGTTCTGTTTAATTTAAATTCTAAATAAATGTGATTCAGTTTGTAGCAAGATATATGGACTGTCAGTATTATTTGGCCAGTCACAGAATTAAGAGCGTAGAGTGATTATCCGTATTTCTAGGGTGTACTTCCTCGGATTAATCCCAGATTAAAGGGCCCAAGTTTCCACATGATAAAAAACGGGCGCCCCTCTGAGCTGGGCGCCCGTCTTTCGCGCCTAAAACGGCGCCGGAAAAAAAACGAGCGATTCTGGAGCGCTTTGCAGCTCCTTGTCTGCTTGGCGCGGCGCCCAGGGGGGCGGAGCCTACATTCGCGCCGATTTTGTAAGTGGGAGATGGCGGGTACTATTTAAATTAGTTTTTTTCCTGCCGGCAACGCTGCACGTGCGCGTTGGAGCGTTCGCGCATGCTCAGTGTGAAAAAAACATTGCCACTCGGCCATTTTTGTAGTTCTTTGTAGCTGCTTAGTTTTTTTTAACATTTTTTTAATAAAAGTACATTGCCATCAGCACAGAGGCTTCTTGTCGCAGTGAGAAGGGTGCAGGAAGCCTCAGAAAGTTGAGGCAGCCGTTTCCCGACGACCTCCCCCTTTTGCCGTCGGGAAATGGCTCCTCAATTTCTGAGGCTTCCTGCAGCCTTCTCTCTTTCCCGCCAGCCGTCTGGAACGGCTCCATTCCCTGCCCACCCCCCTCCGCGTTCGGTAGGCTCCCTCCCTCCTGCATTCGGTCGGCTCCCTTCCCTCCGCCCCCCACCCACCCGCGTTCGGTCGGCTCCCTTCCCTCTCCCCCCTCCCCCCCCCCCCCCCGCGTTCGGTAGGCTCCCTCCCTCCCGCGTTCGGTCGGCTCCCTCCCCCGCGTTCGGTTGGCTCTCTCCCTCCCGCGTTCGTTGGCTCCCTTCCCTCCCCGCCCCGCGTTCGTCGGCTCCCTCCACCCCCCCCCCCCACGTTTGTCGGCTCCGTTCCCCCCCCTCCCCCCCCCGCGTTCGGTCGGCTCCCTCCTCCCCCCCCCGGCCCGCGTTCGGTCGGCTCCCTCCTCCCCCACCTGTCCGCGTTCGGTCGGCTCCCTCCTCTCTTCTTCCCCCCTCCCCCCCCCCCCCCCCCCCCAACCCCCCGGCCCGCGTTCGGTCGGCTCCCTCCACCATTCTTCCTGGCTGAAGCACTTTCACACAGGTAGGAAGATAGTTTATTTAATCTTTTCTTTGCTTATAAATGTTTATTCAGGTTGGATTTATTTGTAGAAGTATAAATAAGGATTTATTGTAGAATTTAATGAGTTCCCTTCCCCCCCTGCCTACCTCGTTCTAGACGCCTGATTTGTAACCTGCGCCTGATTTTTTAATGTGTAGAACAGGTTTTTTCAGTTCTACAAAAATCTTCACTTGCTCCATTCTACTTTAGTTTGGAGTACATTTTCACTCTGGAAACTTGAAATCAGGCGTCAGTGGCCGGACACACCGCCCCAGTAGAACTGTTCTACCTGACTAGAACTGCAGAAAAAAAAAATGTGGAGAATTGCGAATTCTAAGATAGTCCGTTCTCCACCAGTTGCTCCTAAAAATCAGGCGCAAATCATGTGGAAACTTGGGCCTAATGTGTGTACAGTCATATTTCAATTCGGAAGGAGCATGAGGCTGCCGTGGAAGCTGACCTTTATAACAGGCACAAGTAGCAGCAGTGCCTCTAAACTGTAGCCAAGGTATTCTATGAAATAGAATCCATAATTTTATAATCAACATGTAATATAAATGTAACTTTTTATTGAAGCACTCGAGTAGAATTATAGTAAGGTTAATAAGAGACGCCAAAACAGACAACATTTTTCAGCGCGTAAGTTATGGTTAGCTCCAGGGAGTTCCCACCTCAATCACCATGGGACTTAATACATACCCTGCATGCTGTTGCTACCTGAAGAGTTCAGCTTTGGAATTATCAGTAGCAGAGGCATATTAAAAACAGATGAAAAGAATTTTCTGAGCTGTCAGAGATTTGCCTATCAGTCACTACAGGATTTAATATGCAAGTGTTGCTAACTGAAAAGTCCCTCTCTGGCCAATGCTACCAGTTGGCAGACAAACAGACGGGTGGTTAAAAAAAAGTCTTTGATACATCAATAAATTTAAAATCTAGGGACCAAAAGCACAAAAAAAATACTGAAACCCCCATTGTATCTAAATGATCACCTTTGTTACTATGTATTATTGTAATAAAGATTGCAGGCTCTTCGCATCTCCTCTGCCTAGAAGCAAAGGACAGTGAGACCTGATTTTTGGACAATCAGTGCTACTCTATTACGAGCCAGCTGAAAGCAGAGGGAAGTGAGGTCGACAGATCTTGCTTTCTTCACCACACCCACCCCATGAAATTAAACTCAAATAAGTGAATCAGCACCTCGTGGCTCAACCAGCTATTTAAACTTCTAGTTTTAAAGCAAATAGTTTCCATATATGTTACAGGGTTGTATCTAACCAAATAGAAACTCAAATAAAAGGAAAAGGAGGTGGGGTAGCATTGCTGGTTAAGGAGCAAATTAAGGCAATAGTTCGGAAGGACATTAGCTTGGATGATGTGGAATCTATCTGGGTAGAGCTGCAGAATACCAAAGGACAAAAAACGTTAGTGGGAGTTGTGTACAGACCTCCAAACAGTAGTAGTGATGTTGGGGAGGGCATCAAACATGAAATTAGGGGTGCGTGCAATAAAGGTGCAGCAGTTATAATGGGTGACTTTAATATGCACATAGATTGGGTTAACCAAACTGGAAGCAATACGGTAGAGGAGGATTTCCTGGAGTGCATAAGGGATGGTTTTTTAGACCAATATGTCGAGGAACCAACTAGGGGGGAGGCCATCTTAGACTGGGTGTTGTGTAATGAGAGAGGATTAATTAGCAATCTCGTTGTGCGAGGCCCCTTGGGGAAGAGTGACCATAATATGGTGGAATTCTGCATTAGGATGGAGAATGAAACAGTTAATTCAGAGACCATGGTCCAGAACTTAAAGAAGGGTAACTTTGAAGGTATGAGGCGTGAATTGGCTAGGATAGATTGGCGAATGATACTGAAGGGGTTGACTGTGGATGGGCAATGGCAGACATTTAGAGACCGCATGGATGAACTACAACAATTGTACATTCCTGTCTGTCGTAAAAATAAAAAAGGGAAGGTGGCTCAACCGTGGCTATCAAGGGAAATCAGGGATAGCATTAAAGCCAAGGAAGTGGCATACAAATTGGCCAGAAATAGCAGAGAACCCGGGGACTGGGAGAAATTTAGAACTCAGCAGAGGAGGACAAAGGGTTTGATTAGGGCAGGGAAAATGGAGTACGAGAAGAAGCTTGCAGGGAACATTAAGACGGATTGCAAAAGTTTCTATAGATATGTAAAGAGAAAAAGGTTAGTGAAGACAAACGTAGGTCCCCTGCAGTCAGAATCAGGGGAAGTCATAACGGGGAACAAAGAAATGGCGGACCAATTGAACAAGTACTTTGGTTCGGTATTCACTGAGGAGGACACAAACAACCTTCCGGATATAAAAGGGGTCGGAGGGTCTAGTAAGGAGGAGGAACTGAGGGAAATCCTTATTAGTCGGGAAATTGTGTTGGGGAAATTGATGGGATTGAAGGCCGATAAATCCCCAGGGCCTGATGGACTGCATCCCAGAGTACTTAAGGAGGTGGCCTTGGAAATAGTGGATGCATTGACAGTCATTTTCCAACATTCCATTGACTCTGGATCAGTTCCTATGGAGTGGAGGGTAGCCAATGTAACCCCACTTTTTAAAAAAGGAGGGAGAGAGAAAACAGGGAATTACAGACCGACCGGTCAGCCTGACATCGGTAGTGGGTAAAATGATGGAATCAATTATTAAGGATGTGATCGCAGTGCATTTGGAAAGAGGCAATATGATAGGTCCAAGTCAGCATGGATTTGTGAAAGGGAAATCATGCTTGATAAATCTTCTGGAATTTTTTGAGGATGTTTCCAGTAGAGTGGACAAGGGAGAACCAGTCGATGTGGTATATTTGGACTTTCAGAAGGCTTTCGACAAGGTCCCACACAAGAGATTAATGTGCAAAGTTAAAGCACATGGGATTGGGGGTAGTGTGCTGACATGGATTGAGAACTGGTTGTCAGACAGGAAGCAAAGAGTAGGAGTAAATGGGGACTTTTCAGAATGGCAGGCAGTGACTAGTGGGGTACCGCAAGGTTCTGTGCTGGGGCCCCAGCTGTTTACACTGTACATGAATGATTTAGACGACGGGATTAAATGTAGTATCTCCAAATTTGCGGATGACACTAAGTTGGGTGGCAGTGTGAGCTGCAAGGAGGATTCTATGAGGCTGCAGAGCGACTTGGATAGGTTAGGTGAGTGGGCAAATGCATGGCAGATGAAGTATAATGTGGATAAATGTGAGGTTATCCACTTTGGTGGTAAAAACAGAGAGACAGACTATTATCTGAATGGTGACAGATTAGGAAAAGGAGAGGTGCAACGAGACCTGGGTGTCATGGTACATCAGTCATTGAAGGTTGGCATGCAGGTACAGCAGGCGGTTAAGAAAGCAAATGGCATGTTGGCCTTCATAGCGAGGGGATTTGAGTACAAGGGCAGGGAGGTGTTGCTACAATTGTACAGGGCCTTGGTGAGGCCACACCTGGAGTATTGTGTACAGTTTTGGTCTCCTAACCTGAGGAAGGACATTCTTGCTATTGAGGGAGTGCAGCGAAGGTTCACCAGACTGATTCCCGGGATGGCGGGACTGACCTATCAAGAAAGACTGGATCAACTGGGCTTGTATTCACTGGAGTTCAGAAGAATGAGAGGGGACCTCATAGAAACGTTTAAAATTCTGACGGGGTTAGACAGGTTAGATGCAGGAAGAATGTTCCCAATGTTGGGGAAGTCCAGAACCAGGGGACACAGTCTAAGGATAAGGGGGAAGCCATTTAGGACCGAGATGAGGAGGAATTTCTTCACCCAGAGAGTGGTGAACCTGTGGAATTCTCTACCACAGAAAGTTGTTGAGGCCAATTCACTAAATATATTCAAAAAGGAGTTAGATGAAGTCCTTACTACTAGGGGAATCAAGGGGTACGGTGAGAAAGCAGGAATGGGGTACTGAAGTTGCATGTTCAGCCATGAACTCATTGAATGGCGGTGCAGGCTAGAAGGGCCGAATGGCCTACTCCTGCACCTATTTTCTATGTTTCTATGTTTCTAAAACCAAAATTAACTATTTAAAAATTATATGAAGAAACAAAAATTACCTTCGAGCCAATGCTTCCTGAGCATCCATGGCAGCATTGCGGCCCCTGAAAGCTGGGGGAGTCCGGCTACGGCTTCTGCTTCTACTGAACTTGCGTTTTCTTTTTTCTCTGTAATATAAATCTTCATTTATGAATTAAATCAAATAATTCGAGAACACAGTACAACAAAAATGAAAACTCATTATCCTCATTTGATTCCCTTTGTGAGCGGCAAAGATCTAAAATTTTAGAAATGGAATCAATTCCATGATCACTGCCAATCTTTAAAATATATAATTATTGATTACAGTTCTATAGTATTCCATTATTTCTGAGTTTCTGTTGAGTCTTACAAAATTTCCAATAGTGAATACTTAAAATATTCTGATGAAATTTGATTTGAAGAAATTAAGAACATAAGAAATAGGTGCAGGAGTAGGCAATTCGGCCCCTCACGCCTGCTCCGCCATTCAATATCATGACTGATCTTCGACCTCAACTCTACTTTCCTGCACTATCCCTGTATCCCTAGATTCCCTCAATATCCAAAAATCGATCGATCAGTCTTGAATATACTCAACGACTTAAACTCCACAGCCCTCTGGGGTAGAGAATTCCAAAGATTCACCACCCTGAGTGAAGATGTTTCTCCTTTTCTGGGGCTTTGGTTTGAATTATGAGCTGGGATTAAAAATAAAACTTGAAAACTTAATTAACTAAATACATTAAAGATGTCAGGACAGGCAATGTGTTTCTGCTGTTGTATGTGGGAGTTGGTTGAACAATTGAGATTCACGGCGACTACATCTGCAGCAAGTGTCTGCAGCTCGAGGAACTTCAGCTCTGTGTTGACGAGCTGGAGTTCCAGCTGCAGTCACTGTGACACATCAGGGAGAGGGGGGGGGGAAAGAGTGACCTGGACGCTGTGTTCCAGGAAGCAGTCACATCTCTTAGATTAATTCATTCAAATTTGGTCCACAGTCAGGGACAGGAGGGTGTGACTACATGCGAGGTAGATAAGGGGACCCAGGATGTAGTGACGGAGGAGCCTCGGCCCTTGCTCTTGTTCAACAGCTTCGAGGCTCTTATTCAGTGTGTGGACGAGAGCAGGGACTGCATGGAGGATGAGCAAACTGACCACAGCATTGTGGTACAGGGGGCCAATCAAGCGGGAGGAGTAAAAAAAAAAAAAAGTTGTAGTGGTAGGGGACAGTATCATTAGGGGGATACGGTTCTCTGCAGTCAAGAGCATGAGTCCCAGAGGCTGTGTTGCCTGTCCGGTGCCAGGGTTAATGATATCTCCTCAGGGGTGGAGAAGAACTTGGAATGGGAGGGGGAAGATCCAGTTGTCATGGTCCACGTGGATACCAATGACAGATAGGACAAAGAAAGAGGTTCTGCTGAGGGAGTATGAACAGCTAGGGGCCAAATTAAAAAACAGAACCACAAAAGTAATAATCTCTGGATTACTACCTGAGCCACGAGCAAATTTACATAGGGTAAATAAGATCAGAGAGTTAAACACGTGGCTCAAAGACTGGTGTGGGAGAAATGGGTTTTGGTTCGTGGGACACTGGCACCCATACTGGAGTAAGAGGGAGCTGTTACATAAAAACTTAACAGGAGCAGGGGTTGGCCATACGGCTCTTGAGCCTGCTCCGCTATTCAATACGATCATGGCTGATCCGATCATGGACTCAGGTCCACTTCCCTGCCCACTCCCCATAACCCCCTATCAGTTAAGAAACTGTCTATCTCCATCTTAAATTTATTCAATGACCCAGCTTCCACAGCTCTGAGGTAGCAAATTCAACAGATTTACAACTCTTAGTGAAGAAATTCCTCCTCATCTAAGTTTTAAATGGGCGGCCCCTTATTCTAAGATTATGCCCCCTAGTTCTAGTCTCCTCTATCAGTGGAAAAATCCTCTCTGCATCCACCTTGTCAAGCCCCTCAAAATCTTATACGTTTCGATAAGATCACCTCTCATTCTTCTGAATTCCAATGAGTAGAGGCACAACCTACTCAACCTTTCCTCATAAATCATCCCCCTCATCTCTGGAATCAACCTAGTGAACCTTCTCTGAACTACCTCCAAAGCAAGTATATCCTTTCTTAAATATAGAAACCAAAACTGTACGCTGTATTCCAGATGTGGCCTCACCTCACCGTAGCAAGACTTCTCTGCTTTTATACTCCATCCCCTTTGCAATAAAGGCCAAGATTCCATTGGCCTTCCTGATCACTTGCTGTACCTGCATACTAACCTTTTGTGTTGCATGCACAAGTACCCCCAGGCCCCCCTGTACTGCAGCACTTTGCAATTTTTCACCATATAAATAATAACTTGCTCTTTGATTTTTTTTCTGCCAAAGTGCATAATCTCGTACTTTCCAACATTATACTCCCTCTGCCACATTTTTGCCCACTCACTTAGCCTGTCTATGTCCTTTTGCAGATTTTTTGTGTCCTCCTCACACATTGCTTTTCCTCCCATCTTTGTATCGTCAGCAAACTTGGCTACGTTACACTCGGGCTTTTCTTCCAAGTCGTTAACATAGATTGTAAATAGTTGTGGTCCCAGCACTGATCCCTGCGGCACCCCACTAGTTACTGATTGCCAACCCAAGAATGAACCATTTATCCTGACTCTGTTTTCTGTTCGATAGCCAATCCTCTATCCATGCTAATATATACCCCCAACCCGGTGAACTTTTATCTTGTGCAGTAACCTTTTATGTAGCATCTTGTCAAATGCTTTCTGGAAGTTCAAATATACCACATCCACTGGTTCCCCTTTATCCACCCTGTTCATTACATCCTCAAAGAATTTCAGCAAATTTGTCAAACATGATTTCCCTTTCATAAATCCATGCTGACTCTGAATGACTGAATTATGTTTTTCCAAAAGTCCTGCTACGGTTTCTTTAATAATGGACTCCAACATTTTCCCAATGACAGATGTTAGGCTAACTTGTCTATAGTTTCCTGCTTTTTGTCTGCCTCCTTTTTTAAATAGGGGCGTTACATTTGCAGTTTTCCAATCTGCTGGGACCTCCCCAGAATCCAGGGAATTTTGGTAAATTACAAACAATGCATCCACTAACCCTGCTGTTACTTCTCTTAAGACCCTAGGATGTAAGCCATCGGGTCCAGGGGATTTATCCGCCTTGAGTCCCATTATCTTACAGAGTACCACCTCCTTAGTGATTGTGTTAAGTTCCTCCCCCCCCCGCCCCATAGCCCCTTGACTATCCACTGTTGGGATATTTTTAGTGTCCTCTACCGTAAAGACTGATACAAAATATTTGTTCAGAGTTTCTGCCATCTCCATATTCCCCATTACTAATTCCCCGGTCTCGTCCTCTAAGGGACCAACATTTACTTTAGCCACTCTTTTCCTTTTTATATATCTATAGAAACTCTTGCCACCTGTTTTTATATTTTGTGCTAGTTTACTTTCATCAGATAATAAGGGGAAAATGTCGCTGATGGTTGTGGTCTCCAGGCCCCCCCAACAGTAGCTTCACTGTTGGACACAGAGTATAAATCAAGAATTAATGGAGGCTTGTAAAAAAAGAATGGCAATAATCATGGGCAATTTTTACCTTCATATTGATTGGACAAAGCAAGTTGGCCAAGGTAGCCTTGAGGAAGAGTTCATAGACTGTATCCGGGATAGTTTCCTTGAACAGTACGTTGTGAAACCAACCAGGGAGTAGGCTATCTTAGATATGGTACTGTCTATTGAGACAGGATTAATAAATGATCTCCTAGTAAAGGATCTTCTAGGAATGAGTGACCATAACATGGTTGAATTTCAAATTCAGTTGGAGGGTGAGAAAGTTGGATCTCAAACTACTGTCCTAAGCTTAAATAAAGGAGACTACAAAGGTATGGGGTCAGAGTTGGCTAAAATGGACTGGGAAAATAGATTAAAGTATGGGACGGTCGATGAGCAGTGGCAGACATTTAAGGAGATATTTCATAACTCGCAGCAAAAATATATCCCAATGAGAAGGAAAGACTGCTTCTGTGGTGAACTAATGAAAGAAGGGATGGTATCAAATTAAAAACGAGGGCATACAAGGTGGCCAAGACTAGTAGGAGGCCAGAGGATTGGGAAACTTTTAAAAGCCAGCAAAGAATGACTAGATAGAGGGAAGATAGATTGTGGAAGTAAACTAGCACGAAATATAAAAACAGATAGTAAGAGTTTTTACAGGTACATAAAAAGGAAAAGAGTGGCTAAAATAAATGTTGGTCCCGCAGAGGATGAGACTGGAGAATTAATAATGGAGAACAGGGAAATGGCAGACACGTTGAACATATATTTTGATTCGGTCTTCATGGTAGAAGACACTAAAAACATCCCAATAGTGGATAATCATGGGGTTATTGGGAAGGAGGAACTTAATACAATCATCATCACTAAAGTAGTAGTACTCGGTAAAATAATGGGACTAAAGGCAGACAAGTCTCCTGGACTTGATGGCTTATATCATAGGATCCTAAAAGAAGTGGCTGCGGAGATAGTGGATGCATTGGTTGTGATCTACCAAAATTCCCTGGATTCTGGGGTGGTCCAGCCTCTACGCATTGGAATTCAGAAGAATGAGAGGTGATCTTATCAAAACGTATAAGATTATGGGGGGGGCTTGACAAGGTGGATGCAGAGAGGATGTTTCCACTGATGGGGGAGACTTGAACTAGGGGGCATAATCTTAGAATAAGGGACCGCACATTTAAAACTGAGATGAGGAGGAATTTCTTCTCTCAGAGGGTTGTAAATCTGTGGAATTCACTGCCTCAGAGAGCTGTGGAAGGTGGGATATTGAATAAATTTAAGTCAGATATAGAGTTTCTTAAATGATAAGGGGATAAGGGGTTATGGGGAACGGGCGGGGAAGTGGAGCTGAGTCCATGATCAGATCTGCCATGATCTTATTGAATGGCGGAGTAGGCTCACAAGGCCGTATGGCCTATTCCTGTTCCTATTTCTTATGTTCTTATGATTGGAAATGTAACGCCCCTAGTTAAAAAAGGAAGCAGACAAAAAGCAGGAAACTATAGACCAGTTAGCCTAACATCTGTCGTTCGGAAAATGCTGGAATCCATTATTAAAGAAGCAATAGCAGGACATTTGGAAAAGCATAATTCAATTAAGCAGAGTCAGCATGGTTTTATGAAAGGGAAATCATGTTTGACAAATTTGCTGGAGTTCTTGGAGGATGTAATGTGCAGGGTGGATAAGGAGGAACCAGTGGATGTGGTGTATTTGGGTTTCCAGAAGGTTTCTAGGTACCACATAAAAGTTTTTGCACAAGATAAAAGTTCCCGGGGGTAATATATTAGCATGGATAAAGGATTGGCTAACTAACAGAAAGTCAAGATAAATGGGTCATTTTCCGCTTGGCAAACAGTAACGAGTGGGGTGGCGCAGGGATTGGTGCTGGAGCCTCAACTATTTACAATCTATATTAATGATTTAGATGAAGGGACCGAGTGTAATGTTGCCAAGTTTGCTGATGATACAAAAAATGGGTGGGAAAGCAAATTGTGACAAAAATAAAAATCGGCAAAGGGATATAGACAGGGTAAGTGAGTGGGCAAACATTTGGCAGATGGTGTATAATGTGGGAAAATGTGAGGTTATCCATTTTGGCAGAAAAAATAGAAACGCAAATTATAATTTAAATGGAGAAAAATTGCCAAGTGCTGCAGTACAGAGGGACCTGGGGGTCCTTGTGCATGAAACACACAAAGTGAGTATGCAGGTACAGCAAGTAATCAGGAAGGCAAATTGAATGTTGGCTTTTATTGCAAGGGGGATAGAGTATAAAAGCAGAGCAGTCCTGCTACAACTGTACAGGGTATTGGTGAGGCCACACCTGGAGTACTGCATACAGTTTTGGTCTCTGTATTTAAGGAAGGATATACTTGCATTGGAGGCTGTACAGAGAAGGTTCACTAGGTTGATTCCGGAGATGAGGCGGTTGACTTATGAAGATAGGTTGAGTAGGTTGGGACGAAACTCATTGGAGTTCAGAAGCATGAGAGGTGATCTTATCGAAACATGTAAGACAATGAGGGGACGAGACAAGGTGGATGCAGAGGATATTTCCACTCATAGGGGAAACAAAAACTAGGGGACATAGTCTCAGAATAAGGGGCCGCCCATTTAAAACCGAGATGAAGAATTTTTTCTCTCAGAGGGTTGTACATCTATGGAATTCTCTGATCCAGAGAGCTGTGGAGGCTGGGTCATTGAATATATTTAAGGCGGAGACAGATTTTTGAGCGATAAGGGAATAAAGGGTTATGGGGAGAGGGCAGGCAAGTGGAGCTGAGTCCATGATCAGATCAGCCATGATGTTATTAAATGGCAGAGCAGGTTTGAAGGGCCAGGTGGCCTACTCCTGCTCCTATTTCTTCTGTTCCTCATCACAGTCCAAAATGGCTGAGCCCTTCTTCTGAGACTGTGACCCCTGGTTCTAGACTCCCCAGCCAGGGGAAACATCTTCCCTGTAAGAATTTTGTATGTTTCAATGAGATCACTTCTCATTCTTCTAAGCACTGGAGAATTTAGGCCTAGTCTACTTAATCTCTCCTCATAGGACAATCCCCCATCCCATTAATCAGTCTGGTGAACCTTTGTTGCAGTCCCTCTATGGCAAGTGTATTCCTCTTTGGGAAAGGAGACCAAAACTGTACATAATTCTCCACGAGTGGTCTCACCAGGGCTCTAAATAATTGCAGTAAGACATCTTTACTCTTACACTCAAATCCTCTTGTAATAAAAGGCCAACATAACATTTGTTTTCTTAATGATTGTTGTACCTGCATGTTAACTTTCAGTGATTCGTGTACAAGGGCACCCAGATTGTGTACAAGATCCCTCTGAATACCAACATTTCCCAATCTCTCACCGTTTAAAAATACTCTGCTTTTGTATTTTTCCTACCAAAGTGGATAGCTTAAAATCTGTCCACATTATACTTAATTTGCCATGTTCTTGCCCACTCACTTAACCTGTCTATATCCTCATGCAGCCATTTTGCATCCTCCTCACAACTTACATTCCCAACTAGCTTTATATCATCAGCAAACTTAGGTATATTACATTTGGTCCCAGTCCCCTCATCCAAATCATTGATATAGATTGTGAATAGCTGGGGCCCAAGCATCAATCCTTGCGGTACCCCACTAGTTACAGTCCGCCAAGCCGCAAATGACCTGTTTATTCAACTCTGTTTTCTGTCCGCTAATCTATCCTCAAGTATATTACACCCAATCCCATGAGCCCTAATTTTGTTTAATAACCTCTTGTGTGGCACCTGATTGAATGCCTTCTAAAAATCCAAATACACCACATCCACTGGTTCCCTCTTTATCTATTCTGCTAATTACATGATTTCCCTTTCATAAATCTGTGTTGACTCTGCCCAACCGTATTATTATTTTCTAAGTGCCCTGTTACCACGTCCTTAATAATAGATTCCAGCATTTTCTCAACAAATGATGTCAGGCTAATATGTCTGCAGTTCCCCGCTTTCTCTCTCCCTCCTTTTTTAAATAGTGGGGTTACATTTGCCATCTTCCAATCCGCGGGAACAGTTCTAGAATCTATGGAATTTTGGAAGATGACAAACAATGCATTCACTATCTCTATAGCCACCTCTTTCAAAACCTTAGTATGTAGACCATCAAGTCCAAGGGATTTATCGCTTTCAGTCCCATTAATTTCTCCAGTACTATTTTATTCACTGATACTAATTTCTTCCACTTTCTCATTCTCGCTAGACCCTTTGTTCTCCATTATTTCCGGGAGGTTTTTTGCATCTTCTTCTGTGAAGACAGACACAAAGTATTTGTTTAATTTTTCTGGCATTTGTTTATTCCCCATTATAATTTCTCCTGTCTCAGCCTGTATACTTTCGCTACTCTTTACCTTTTTACTTACCCATTGAAGCTTTTACAGTCTGTTTTTATGTCTCTCGCTGGTTTACTCTCATTCTATTTTCTCTTTCTTTATCAATTTCTTGGTCTTCCTTTGCTGAATTCTAAAATCCTTCCAATCTTCAGGCTTGCTGTTCTTTTTGGCAACATTATAAGCCTTTTTCTTTGATCTAATACTCTATTTAACTGCTCATTAGCCACGGTTGAACTACTTTTCCTGTGGGGTTTTTGTGCATTAAAGGAATGTATATTTGTTGTAAATTATGTATCAATTATTTAAATGCTAACCATTGCTTGTCCAGTCATATCTTTTAAAATGTAGTTCCCAATCTACCGTATCTTCATACCCAAGTAGTTTGCTTTGTTTAGATTTGAGACCCTAGTTTTAATTAAATCACTTTCAAACTTAATATAAAATTCTATCATATTATAGTCACTCTTCTCTAAGGGCCCCTTTACTACAAGGTTACTAATTAACCCTTTCTCAGCGCACAATACTAGACCTAAAATAGCCTGTTCTCTAGTTGGTTGCTCAACATACTAATATAGAAAACTATCTTGTATACATTCCATGAATTCATCCCTCCACACTATTACTGCAAATTTGGTTTGCCCAGTTTATATGTAGATTAAAGTCCCCCGTGATTACTGTATTACCCTTGTTACATGCGCCTCTAATTCCCTGATTTATACTCTGCCCTACATTACAACTACTGTTTGGGGGCCTGTAAACAACTACCACCAATGTTTTCTGTCCCTTGCTGTTTCTTAACTCCAGCCAAACTGATTCTACTTCTGGATTTTCAGAGCCAAGATCCTTTCTCTCTCTAGGTTTTTAATCAGGGTTACCCCTCTTCTTTTTCCATTTCCAAAAGTTATGTATCCTGGAATATTTAGTTCCCAACCTTGGTCACTTTGCAACCATGTCTCCATAATGGCTATTAGATCAAACCTATTAATTTCTATTTGCGCTATTAAGTCATCTATTGTGTTGCAAATGCTTCGCGCATTCAGATATAATGCCTTTAGCTTTGACTTTTTTCTATTTTTCCCTGATGTCACCGTAGTCACTGATGCAGTTATCGTTGATACCATCTGTGTCCCTTTCTGATCCACTTTGTTTATTTTTACGCAAAACTCTGCTCTAGAGGCTTCTCGCTGCTTTTAAATTTACTCTTTCCTGAATCCTCCCATCTCCCCCTTAATTAGTTTAAAGCCCTGTCTACTGCCCTAATTATTTGATTCACCAGGACACTGGTTCCAGCCCGGTTTAAGTGGAACCCATCCCAACAGAACTGTTTCCCTTTTCCTATTACTGGTGCCAGTGCCCCATGAAGCAAAACCCCTGCCTCAGACACTATTTGTTACTCCTCGCATTTAACCTTCTAATCTGTTTATCTCATGCCAATTGGCTCAGGTAACAATCCAGAGATTATTACCTTTGAGGTTCTGCTTTTTAATTTCTCTCAGTAGAACCTCATTCCTAGTTCTACCTACGTTGTTGGTTCCTACGTGGAGCATGACAATTGGATCCGCACCTTCCCACTCCAAATTCTTCTCCTGTCACGAGATGTCGTCTTTAAACCTGGCAAGCAACACAGCCTTCGGAACTCCCAGTCGCGGCTGCAGAGAACAGTATCTATCCCTCTGACTATACTGTCCCCTACCACAACTACATTCTCTTTCACTCCCCCCACTTGAATGACCTTCTGCACCATGGTCAGCTTGCTCATCCAATTCATTAAGCCCAATTAAGTGAACAAGATGAATATCAGAAATCAGTTATTAACCCTGGGTTGTTAACTATCACTTCTGATATTAAGTACAATTATGAGCTCAGTAGTTTCTCCAAGTACATTCCAAATGGCTTGCTTTGTTTCTTTATGCTTTTCTTTAGAAGAAATTATATTTACTAATGCAGAGAATTGAGTGTAACTCTTGAAATCTGATGAATCAAACATGGAGAAGTAGAATGGATAGGAAATGCGTACAAAGTAACGTTTTTATTATATTACTAGCAGATCTTCTGTAGTTTCACTCGTGGTAAGTTGGAGATTTTTTAAGAACAGAGATGTTTTAGCAAAAATTGGGGATGGCCCAGGGACCTTGCAGTACTGGTTTAGATTTTAGGATCTAGCAGCATTTTGGGGTTGGGTCCTTGTATCTGGGAGCACTGCGAGGGGTTCCCAGGAATATTGGAGAGGGAGGTTTGAGGAACACAGAACCTGGTCCTGGCTCTGAAGAGGAATCCTGAGCATTAGGAAGGGAATTCACAAGGTCTGTAAACATTGGGGGTGCTTTTGGCAAAGAGCACGAGAAATGCGGTGTAGGAATTTGTGAACATAGAAAGAGTGTCCGAGGGTCCGGCAAGAGACGAGAAGGAGTTTTGGAGATTTGGGTTTGGCAGTGTTGGGAAAAGCAGAATCCGAGATCCCCTTGAGGGAAGGAACCCAGGAGAATATAACCCAAACTGCAATTGGCTTCTTTTGATCCATCAGATTCAAAACCCCCATTTTCTTTACTGTCAGTATCCTCCCCAACCTGGCTACAATCCTTTTTGTACCCTCTGGTACTCCACCAACAATTTTGCCATCCACTGCTGGTTCTTGTCTTTATGTTCCCGTCTTAAAATATTTACGCTTTTATTTTGTTTCTTGAATGAATGGGAAAAGAGCAGTGGGAAAACGAACAACATTTAATGCACTTAATATTGTCTTTAACAAATATATTCCCATTAACAAAAATCACTAAAAATAACCCAAGTTCATTGTTTATGAGTCACAGAGTTATAGAATGATGCAGCACAGAAGGAGGGCAATTGGCCCATCATGCCGGCTCTTTAAAGAGCTATTCAATTAGTCCCACTCCCCTCATTTTGCCCCTGCAAATATTTCAAGTATTTATCCAATTTCTGTTTGAAAATGATTGTTGAATCTGCTTCCATCACCCTCTTAGGCAGTGCATTCCAGATCATAACTCGGATTTCCTGCCCCTCATGTCACCTCTGGTTCTTTTGCCTTAAATCTGTGTCCCCTAGTTACTCACCCTTCTGCGACTGGAAAACAGTTTCTCCTTACTCTATCAAAACCCTTCTCTCCTCTAAAGAGAACAACCCCAGTTTCTCTAGTCTCTCCACGTAATTGAAGTCTTTCATCCCTGGTACCAGTCTAGTAAATCTCCTTCCAAGGCCTTGACATCAAGTATAGTACCCAGAATTGGTCACAATACTCCATTTGGGGTCAAACTAGTATTTTATAAAAGGTTTAGCATAACTTCCTTGCTTTTGTACTCTATTTATAAAAGACAAGGATCCTGCATACCTTTTTAAACAGCCGTCTCAATTTGTCGTGCCACCTCCAAAGACTTGTACATGTACATCGCAGGTCTCTCTGTTCCTGCACCCCCTTTAAAAATGTACTATTTAGTTTGTATTGCCTCTCCTCATTCTTCCTCCCAAAATGAATCACTTCACACTTCTGTTAAATTTCATCGGCCATGTGTCTGCCCATTTTACCAGTCTATCTATATCCTCCTGGAGTCGACCTATATCCTCCTCGTTGTTTTACTACATTTCCGAGTTTTATGTCATCAGCCAAGTCCAGGTCATTAATATACATCAAAAAGAGCAGTGGTCCCAACACCAACCTATGGTGGACACCACTACATTCTTCTGAGTCTGAAAAACAACCGCTCACCACTACTCTCTGTGCTTTCTGCACCATTTGCAAATTACATATCCACGTAGCCACTGCCCAGAGTCAATCTTCCCTGGCTTTACATAGATAGTTTCCATTATAAACATGGACATAGAAATCTTTAATGGAAAAGGCTAACAGGATGTACATTGAAGGTGCACGACTTTTTATATATTACTACGTTAAAGATATTTCCTGGTCTTTGGGAGTTAGCTAATCTCAGCTGGCGCAACAAGAGGAATGGTATAATTCCCCAGTGCTCTGGATTGGGTAAGTGAAAACAACCATATTCTCATTCCTGACCACTACTCACTGATCCTACTGGAAGTGTGCACGCTCATGTCTGGTGAGAACAGGATGAGGTTTGGCTGCAAGCGAATACATACTGGCAAAGTTCATCCATGAATGGCCATGTGAAGAGAAAAAGATTAGTGAAGACAAACGTAGGTCCCTTGCAGTTGGATTCAGGTGAATTTATAATGGGGAACAAAAAAATGGCAGTCCATTTGAACAAATACTTTGGTTCTGTCTTCACGAAGGAAGACACAAATAACTTTCCAGAAGTACTAGGGGACCGAGGGTCTAGTGAGAAGGAGGAACTGAAGGATATCCTTATTTGGCGGGAAATTGTGTTAGGGAAATTGATAGGATTGAAGGCCGATAAATCCCCGGAGCCTGATAGTCTGCATCCCAGAGTACTTAAGGAAGTGACGCTAGAAATAGTGGATGCATTGGTGATCATTTTCCAACAGTCTATCGACTCTGGTTCAGTTCCTATGGACTGGAGCGTAGCTAATGTTACACCATTTTTTAAAAAGGGAGAGAGAGAGAAAGCGGGTAATTATAGACCGGTTAGCCTTACGTCGGTAGTGGGGAAAATGTTGGAATCAATTATTAAGGATGAAATAACAGCGCATTTGGAAAGCAGTGACAGGATCAGTCCAAGTCAGCATGGATTTATGAAGGGGAAATCATGCTTGACAAATCTTCTGGAATTTTGTGAGGATGTAACTAATAGAGTGGACAAGGGAGAACCAGTGGATGTGGTGTATTTGGACTTTCAAAAGGCTTTTGACAAGGTCCCACACAAGAGATTGGTGTGCAAAATCAAAGAACATGGTATTGGGGGTAATATACTGACGTGGATAGAGAACTGGTTGGCAGACAGGAAGCAGAGAGTCGGGATAAACGGGTCCTTTTCAGAATGGCAGGTAGTGACTAGTGGGGTGCCGCGGGGCTCAGTGCTGGGACCCCAGCTCTTTACAATATACATTAATGATTTAGATGAAGGAATTGAGTGTAATATCTCCACGTTTGCAGATGACACTAAACTGGGTGGCGGTGTGAGCTGTGAGGGGGATGCTAAGAGGCTGCAGGGTGACTGGACAGGTTAGATGAGTGGGCAAATGCATGGCAGATGCAGTATAGTGTGGATAAATGTGAGGTTATCCACTTTTGTGGCAAAAACGTGAAGAGAGATTATTATCTGAATGGCGGCAGATTAGGAAAAGGGGAGATGCAACGAGACCTGGATGTCATGGTTCATCAGTCATTGAAAGTTGGCATACAGGTACAGCAGGCGGTGAAGAAGGCAAAAGGTATGTTGGCCTTCATAGCTAGGGGATTTGAGTATAGGAGCAGGGAGGTCTTACTGCAGTTGTACAGGGCCTTGGTGAGGCCTCACGTGGAATATTGTGTGCAGTTTTGGTCTCCTAATCTGAAGAAGGACGTTCTTACTATTGAGGGAGTGCAGCGAAGGTTCACCAGACTGATTCCCGGGACGGCAGGACTGACATATGAGGAGAGACTGGATCAACTGGGCCTTTATACATTGGAGTTTAGAAGGATGAGAGAGGATCTCATAGAAACATATAAGATTTTGACAGGACGGGACAGGTTAGATGCGGGTAGAATGTTCCCGATGTTGGGGAAGTCCAGAACCAGGGGGGACAGTCTAAGGATAAGGGGTAGGCCATTTAGGACTGAGAGGAGGAGAAACTTCTTCACTCAGAGTTGTTAACCTGTGTAATTCCCTCCCACAGAGAGTTGTTAATGCCAGTTCATTGGATATATTCAAGAGGGAGTTAGATATGGCCCTTACGGCTAAGGGGATCAAGGGGTATGGAGAGAAATCAGGAAAGGGGTACTGAGGGAATGATCAGCCATGATCTTATTGAAAGGTGGTGCAGGCTTGAAGGGACGAATGGCCGACTCCTGCACCTATTTTCTATGTTTCTATGTGCATGAGGTGCTAGAGGTAAAATTCTGATATCAAACTGATGTAACCCTAATAAGGGAGTTATTGAACAGAAAAGAGGGGAAAAAATTTGAGGAAAGCTTTTAATTTCACAAAATGTCCAACTGGTTTTGTATAACTACAGGGAAGAAAAATAGAGAGCAATGAACCTACTTGCTTCTGCTCCTACTCCTGCGTATCCTGTGCCTTGATCGTGATCTTGAACAGGATTTTGGACGTCGTTTTTTTTCTCTGCTTCTTGAGCGCCTGCCTCGACTCCTTGAGCGCCTGTCTTTGCTTCTTGAGTGTCTTTCCCGGCTCCGAGAACGCTTGTCCCTGCTCCGAGTCCGTCTGTCCCTACTTCTGGATCGTTTATCTTTGCTCCGGGACCGCTTCTCTCGGCTGCGGGACCGCTTATCCCGGCTGCGGGACCGCTTATCCCGGCTGCGGGACCGCTTATCCTTGCTCCGAGAGTGCCTGTCCCAGCTCCTTGAGCGTTTGTCTCTGCTTCTTGACCGCCTGTCTCGGCTCCGAGACCTCTTTTCTTTGCTCCGTGTACGTGATCTCTTCTTTTCACGACTGCGATGCCATCTAGAGTACAACATAAAACAACAAATATACACTCCCATGTTTACACAAAAGAAAATCAGTCACACACCTAAAAATAATCTTAACAGAATACTCGCGGGGCAACCATGCAACTGCAGCATCCAACTGAAAAAGACAGCCCCTGTTAATTTAAAAACTTTGAGAAGAAGTTACCACAAAGGCCCATTACTTTTCAACACTTCGCCCTAGAAATGTGGCAAATATGTTGTCTCAATCAGGATGCCAAGCACGAGATTTATTTGAACCCTAAAAATATTTACATTAAAAGGTATCAACAATACTTGCCTTTCTCTTGACCTGGACCTTGAATAACTTTGATTTTTTGAAGGTTTCTTTTCTTTCCGCTTTGGTCTGTCTTCTCCATTTTCTGTTGAACTTAATCGTTCCCTCCATTTGTCACGCTCCTTGTCACTTTGTTGATCAGAAGATTTCTGTTTTTTGGTGGCACATTTTTCTTTTAAGTCCCGTCTTCGTTCCTGTTTTAAGAAGAAGTTGGTTCTTTCAGGAAAATAGTGCAACAAAAAGAGTTAGTATGGATACTAAAATATAAAGATTTAATAGTGGGTTGTAAAAGCAACGATTTTTTGAATGTCTTAGGAGGAGTGAAGCAACATGGTCTCAACATTCAATGCTTTTTACAACACACCAAACCCAAGAAATAGAAATCAGAAAACTAGTATTTTATGTCGATACATGTTCGAGGAGCTGAATGGCCTACTCCTGTTCCTATGATACCAATAATTAGCCATCAATAATTATTCTGTACTCATGAAGTTTTATCACTGCACATCCTCTACTGTCATCACTGTAGAAAAACTCTCCAGCTATACTTGAATTAAAATTAACTCAGTCCAATCAATCAAACATAATTTGTCTCTCTCTCATGAAATTTTCAAATGGCAGCTGCTATACATGTGGCCATACATTTAATAGGTGCAATGTACTCAAACAATAAAGCTGGGCTATCAAACCAATTAGCTACTAGTTCTGATATTACGTACTTTCACAAGACTTAAATTTCAACTGCTCGGCACTGTTCAGATCCTTTCCCCTTCCAAAGACAGGAGTCAGCTGCAGCAGATAACTAAATTTTCCAAGTATCAAAAGGCCTATTTCAATGCAAATTGGTTACACTTTTAGATCTGACCCAAACTCAGTGTTTTACTTACCTTGAAAACAGTACCTGTCTCTATAAATACCCCTTTCCCCTGTATCCAGTTCCCACACTTTCCAAATAGGAAAAATTCTGGAATTGCATCAACTATTTCCAATCAAATTTGTTTTTAATTCTGCGAGGACATTGCAAATGGGTGTTCTGGTCAAACGCTGAAATGCTATCAAAATGAAGCTTTGCTTTCAGAGCAAAATTACAAAAAGTAGTCTGGGATGGATTAGATTGATAAAATAACTACATAAATAGCCCATAAGTTTGTGATCCTATTATGATCTTCAAAGAATTCCAATTTTTCATTTTCCATTTAACGAATATAAATCTTAACACACAGTATCACCAGACATTTGGGAAAAACTGCCAAACATGTGACAATTCACAGCCAGTACATTTGCTACAAGGCTATGTCTTCATAGTTACCATGTCAACTAAGCTACTTCTTCAATTAAACAGAAATTTGAACAACTATGTTTTCAGATCTTAAATTCACCAGCAATGTAGAAAGTGACTTGAAAGGAAGTAGCAAATCCTAGTTTCATACAACTCTACTGATGTCTTAGAAAATTCTTGATAATTCTGAATCATTTTGTGGTAGCCAATAATCACAGAACAAGAATTTACTCTGGATGTCGGTTAAGACATTCCGAAACCATATTTCAATCAGTAAACATCAAGTCCAAACCTGCTGCAGCAAGTTTATAAAAAGTTTAATCCTCACTTAAATTAAGTTATTTAACATGAAGGTGTTCTGACACTAATATTTTATATTAATTTCAATATGCTTAGAGTTCTTATTCAAATGTAAACATTTTAAATTTCAAGCCATACATGCACAACACCACAGTGCGGCGCACTGCTAAATTGCCTAACTTTCAAACGATCATCCCAGCTCCCACTCTCTTAACACCTCATCCAAGTGATCATTCCTTACAAGCCCCCAAAATTAATGGTGGTTGGCTACCACATTAGGCATCACAATCAAGTCCAATCCACAAATGCACACACACATCCCTTTTAATAGGGGCTCATCTGCCTGTGTCTATGACTTAGTGACACATCTTGCTGTGCTTTTTACCCACTAAGCCATAGGGGAGTGCAAATGTACTTCTGAACATTTCATCTTATCCAGATCTCAACTCCTTTACTGACTACAAATTTATTGTGAGACCTTATTATATTAACAGGCCTCTGAACAGAACCTGGTGCCAGCATTAATACCCAGAAAATATACTTTGGCATTTAAAACCAGAATGCTTGTAACAATTTCCCACATTACAACAGTGACTACACTTCAAAAATACTTAATTGGCTGTAAAGTGCTTGGAGACGTCCCGTGGTCATGAAAGGAGCTATATAAATCCCCCCCAATTTGAATCAGCAACAGCAAAACAAAGTTAGTTCTGGGCTAAAGCCCACCAAAGTACTTATAAGCAACAATTAGGATATAATTTACAAAGCAACATTTATTACAGGTTGGTCAGTTCTTAGAGTTAAATTAAATCAAATTGAAATATTTGGACTTTACCTTATTCAATGTAGTTTATGGGGAAGCAACCCCTCCCCCCCAAAAAAAACCCAAATTGAACAGACATTGACTACCACAAACAAAGCAGATTGCTGGGTGATTCTTTCAAGTTACAAAGCAAATATGAGTGCAAATGGCTGATATTTACCTTTTCAGGAGGTAGGTTTATATTTTTTGCTATTTGACTCTGCAGCGTCTTCCGCTCGCTGTTTCTCTTCGTGCATTAGCACGCTGAGTACGATTCATTATAGAAATGTTATCATGTGATCTATATATACAAAGTAAACTTTCCAAACACAAAAATGCGCATTGATATCCTCCTAAATTGTCAAACCACTAAATATTAAAATTGTCAATATTTGGTCAATTTTAACCAATTTACTATATTGTTTTAATTAGAATTGGGAAAATATTTATATCAGTCACATGCTTAGGTAGGATACTGTACTTTGTACCGACAGCTAAACAATTTTACTTCTGCGCACCAATTTTTTTTGGTACTTACCATCCCGATTGTCAGTAATCAATTAATACAATTGTCAGCAGCACTACATTTAGTTCTTAAATTACCGATACGCTACAGAAAGTGTTAATTACCTCTTTGCTTCTGCTGCGACTTCGTTTGCGTTTCCGGCTTTCACTTTCTGGAAAATGAAAAACTGCCACATGAGCACCTGACAAACTCAGTGGAGAAAAAAATGATGAGTGTTCATTATAAAAGATAATTTTAGAATTATAACTTAATTATCCATGCAGCGCATATTTTTTTAAAAATCAGAAAGGAGGATTCAAGACCCAGAGGAACTGGTCACAAATTAATTTATTTTGATCAGTTCAATCTAAACCAAAAGGCAGTGGAAGATTGTAATAGAATATATTTTGCAAGCATTTACACTTGCAGCTGTGGGAGGAGGTACACAAGATTCTCAGTATTGAACTATAATATCAAAAGCAGCTCCAACCCAGGTTTGGTGCTAATCTAATGAATGAGTAGTATTCTGGCACCTGGGCCGATCAACCTCAACTGTGATGTGTATCGCCACTCTTTACTTATCTCTTGTCTAACCATTTGGGCCAATGAGTAAATTATAATGTGCAACTAAATTATACCCGCTGCTCCAGCTTTCTCAAAGGCAATTATGCAACTAATATCTGAAGCAAAGTGCATGTTTACAACTGGTGCTCTTCACTTTCAGAGAAAAGTTTCAGTTGCATGTGGCACTTAACCTGGCTTGTAAAAGTGTGGTGTTGTTTAATACATTTCACTCACATCAAGGTTACGTAAAAGAGTAAGCAAATAGGCAAGTATCTTTTGGAAATTCATTATTATTTTCATGATTCTTATGTTCACAAATACTGAAAAGAACTAATGCAAACAATTTTTTTCATAAACTACTACTAATTAGCTCAAGTTTCTATAGCTCTAGCAAATTAAAGATTGTGGAAACCTAAAGTTGTAGTACATTGAGCTACTAATACACAGTGGAATTCACAACTTCCTGATCTCGGGCAAGGGGAAAAGGAATTGTGTTTGGGGAGGGAAGAAGAGGTCAAGTCGATCTCTGCTGCTTTTGTGCATCTCTAATGCCAGGTTGCATATTGGTATAAGTAGAAATTTAGGAAGAAATCACCTGCCCTATCAAGTAATACCACATGGCCACCTAAGTAAGGAAGAAAGAATATTTAGTTGAGAAAAGCGTAAACTCTCAAATAATAATTAATTTCCCATTTACAATTTGAGTGTGTAATTCTAACATAACAAGAGTGTAGAATCTTATACACCAATAAAAACGTACACACCAGACTTCCGTTTCTTTTCCCTAGATCTTGATCTCGACCTAGACCGGGATCGGGAAGAATGGTGCTTGTAGCTTTTGGGAGATCTAGACGATGCCGATCTCTCACTTTTCTTTTCCGTGTCAGAAGCAGACTTTTTCAAAACTAAACCATCCTGTTCAGTATCGCTTGCCTGTTGGTAGATTTTAAAAGTTGCATATAGATTGGTATTAATTTTGTTTGACAAAAGTCCTCCATTGCCTTTCCTCCTAAAGGTATTGTTCCTTTGCTGGGGTACAGTTTCAAGATAAACACCCTCTGATTCTTGGCCCAAGTGGCTACTATTCAAGTGAGAGTTTTGACAGTGTTAGTAAGCTTTCTTACCTGGTTGGTGGTGGAAGGTTGAGATGGCATCACGGCCAAACCTAATCCTATCCTCTCTTGTCCTTACTTGCTATGCATGCACATGGGCAGGAGTCACTGGATAGTAAACGGGGACAGGAAACCTGGCTGATTGCCCCTCTGTAACACTGGAGCCAATTGCAGCATGATTTTTCTAACACAGATTAGCTAATTCATCACAGACCAAGAATCAAATCTAGGACTTTCCTGATCTATTTGGCTCACTCACTCACTGGACAAATTTGTTGAGCCACCAGAGCAATAGCTAACAAAGATTTTGATAGGAAAGACCCAGATCAGTATTATTTATCTGTCAATGCTCAAGCAGAAGCACGGCAGGGGTGGGACCACTTTGAGACAGTGGACAGCCATATTATAGGGAATAGCAGAGATACTTTAATAAGTATTTTACAGTTGTTTTTTAAAAAAAAATACTTCTCTCCAGTAGCGATTCTTCCACATTCTCCTTTGGTATTCCTACACTGTCACTTTCATCTTGTGAAAGTGACAGTGTAGGAATACCAAAGGAGAATGTGGAAAAATCGCTACTGGAGAGAAGTATTCAAAAGGAAACTATTAAAATTGTTTATTGGTGTAAAAGTACAAAAATCACTGTGACAGATAGTAGAAGTACCAACAGTTTGCAAACATTTTTGGAACATGGGAATTGTAGCAAAGGACTGGAAGGTGGCAAATATCACATGACTGTGTCAGAGAAAGGAATAACCAGTGAACTGGAAGCCAGTCAGTCTCACCTCAGTTGTGGAAAAAAGACAAACTCCACAATATGGGATAAAATTAGTGAATCCTTAGAAAGGCATAGGCTAAACACAGACATCATGGATTTATAAAGGGCAGATTGAGCTCAATTAATGTAATTTTTTTGGAGAAAATCACAGACCACACAAAGGGACTACAGTGGATGTTGTGCTTATGGATCTTCAGAAGGCATCTGATAAGGTGCCAGACACATTGGAATTCAGAAGAATGAGGTGTGATCTTTTCGAAACGTATAAGATTAGGGGGCTTGACAAGGTGGATACAGAGAGGATGTTTCCATTGATAGGGGAGACTAGAACTAGGGGGGCATAAAATAAGGGGCCGTCCATTTAAAAGTGAGAGGAGGAGGAATTTCTTCTCTCAGAATGTTGTAAATCTGTGGAATTCACTGCCTCAGAGAGCTGTGAAGGTGGGACATTGAATAAATTTAAGACAGAGATAGACAGTTTCTTAACCAATAAGGGATTAAGGGGTTATGGGGAGTGGGCAAGGAAGTGGGCCTGAGTCCATGATTGGATCGGCCATGATCGTATTAAATGGCGGAGCAGGCTCGAGGGGCCGGATGGCCTACTCCTGCTCCTATTTCTTATGTTCTTATAAAAGACTTGTAAGGGAAATAACGGCAGATAGTATCAAGGGGAATGTAGCTCCATGGATAAAAAGGGCTGAGACAGAAAGTAAAGAGCACGGATAAATGGATACTTTTTGAGAATGATGGGACATGGGTAGTGGTCTGCCCCAGTAATAGTGAAGTATAATGAGCAATGAGGAGGATAGGGATAGACTTCAAGAGGACATAAGACAGGCTGGTGGAATGGGCGGACACGTGGCAAATGATGTTTAACGCAGAAAAGTACGAAGTGATACAGTTTGATAGGAAGAACAAGGAGAGGTGATGTAAATTAAATGGTACAATTCTAAATGGGGTGCAGGAACAGAGAGAACCTGGTGGTATATGTGCAAAAATTGTTGAAGGTGAGAAAGCCGTTAAGAAAGCATATAGGATCCTGGGCTTTATAAATAGAGGCATAGAGTACAAAAGCAAGGAAGTTATGAAGGAACACTGGTTCGGCCACAGCTGGAGTAGTGTCCAATTCTGGGCACCACACTTTAGGAAGAATGAGTATGTAGTCTTAAGAGAAGGTCCGGAAAAGATTTACAAGAATGGTCCCAGGAATTAGGGACTTCAGTTACGTGGATAGACTGGAGTTGTTCTCAGAACAGAGAAGTTAGAGGGGAGATTTGATAGAGGCATTTAAAATCATGAGGGGTCAAAAGAGTAGATAAAGATTGGCGAAATGGTTGAGAACCAGAGGTCAGAGTTAAGGTGACTGGCAGAAGATCCAAGGATGACATGAGGAAAAACTTTTTTACAATGCGAGTGGTTATGATCTGGAATACATTGAAAGGGTGGTGGAGGCAGATTCAATCGTGGCTTTCAAAAGGGAATTAGATAAGTATACGAAGGAAAAACATTTACAGGGCTACGGGGAAAGGGCGGGGGATTGAGACTAGCTGAAGTGCTCTTGCAGCGAGCCGGCACGGGCGCGATGGGACAAATGGCCTCCGACTGTGCGGCAACGATTCTATAATTTTTCTACGACTCTAAATCGAGGAGATATCAGAGGACAAGGAAGTGTTGGAATTACATTATCTTGTGACTTTTTTTTTTTAAAAACCACAGGAGAAATAGAAGAGATTCTGATATGAAAGGGTATGTAAAGATTGAGACACAGAGACCGAGCATCACAGATAAAGACAATTAAAGTGAGTTTAGGACCACTGAAGTCAATTACTCACTTCCAATTCACATTTTTTGGGTTGGTGGATCAGTAAAAATTGATTTCCTGCTGTTTATCACCTGCAGAATTTTGAATTCTCCCTGGTCTTCATGGGTCTAGAGATGCATATGTATCCTATTAGTGATGTTATACACCGTGTGTGTCACCAACTTGATGTGCATGCATCTAGAGACTCAATTTTCAGCACCAAATTCTTGCAGGGAGTTGAGACTTGAGCAAGTTCATCCCAGATGTATTATTCATCCATCCACCGAAATAACGGAAAAAATCTTCCTTTAAAGGATTTCAGTTTACTTAGCAACCCAGATGTTTTTCATAAATGTTACAATACAGATTTGGTTATAGCTTCAGCGCTGCTTTTCCATTGGAATTCCTTTGAATAGAAGTTATATTGCAAATTCACACCTTTTCAGTTTCCTCCATGTAATGTTAATCTAGGAAGTTACTCCTAGATACAACTGGAGGAGTCTTACAATCCTTTCATGAAACTCCTAGGGAACATGGTTACTTGACTAAAAATCCATTATTGAGCAATGGAACATTTCCCATTTTTCCAGCTAGTATCAAGTACTTAAGAGTCAGGGATACCATATGGCAGACGTTGCTCCTACAATGAGTTTTAATCAGCTATCGTTGTAGCCAGCTTCATTGAGATTGACAAACCATGCAAAATTTGGAAGTTTGTGTTGTGGATCCATGTTTAGGAGCTGGATTGAGGCTGTCCAATTTAAATATTTTTAAATGTTAACTTCCATTACAGTGGTTGCCCAGGAATAAAAGGTGGAGAAGCCAGAAAGACTTTATGAAATATTCACACTTTAAACCATTAAAAATGAGTAAATTACTTATTCGTAGTCCAACAATCAAACTATTTCCAATCATGAGTGTGTAACTCTTGGGCATATAAATTTATAATTTAAAAAAAGAGATTATGAAAAGTATTTTTTAACTAGAGGATTGTAGTGACATGGAATATTCCACTACAATTATGGAAGCAAAATTCATAATATAACTTTTAAAAGAAAAATATACTTGTAAAAAGATTTTTTATGGGCATGAAAAAGAGACTAATTGGATAGCTTTCAAAGAGTTAGGACAAATAATGGTGGGTTGTCATTTCAGTCCCAGTTTGTTCATCTTTTACGTTTTCTTGAGTTTGTGATATTTCAAATAAAAACTAATTTTCTCTGAATTTAACCTAGTTTTCTCCCCCCTCCATCCCAATTTTTTTTTGATGCTAAAACTAAAAACTCAAAACAGATTTTTAAAAAAAAAAACTGATTTGAGTAATCCTCAAATCACATGGGAAGGCCTGGTAAAGAGATTCAGCAACTCAAAAGCAAATGAGGCTCCAACTAAGAGAGCTGGTAGAATTGGTTGTGGAGATTGCAAATCTACTCATTGATGTTTCAAAATGTCATTGAAATCCCAACTGATTGGAAAGTAGCAAATGTGAGCTCCACTTTAAAAAGGGGACAAGGGATGAACCCTCAAATTACAGATTTTTCATCCTTATTTCAATTGTGATAAGGACAGGTCATGGTAAGATTAAAGAGAATCTGGATTCAGAAGCGGCAGGTCAGATCAAACAACTTGACTGAATTTCTTTGAGTAAGTTAGAGGCGATGGATGCTATCTACCTGATTTCAGGAAGTCACTGTTCCGTATAACAGACCGATTCACATGGGATAGATGGTGAAGGATTAAATTGGATTGATGTGTGGCTGAAAGGTAGATGGCACAAGTATCAGTGAAACTGCAGAGGTTAATGAGCTGGCCGCTGTTACTTAGAGAAATTTTATAAATGACTTTGAGGATGAATATTCTCCGAATTGTTCCTTTACAAACAGTACCAAATTGGATGCAGTGACGAACGAAGCTAACTAAAGTGCAATAATCCAAAGAAATATCGACAGGCTATAGCCAAGTAGCCGCAAATGAACTTTAACACAGATACATGTGAAGTCAAGATTAGAAATCGAGAATGTGGATTACAAATTAAATGGCAACATGCTTAAAGTTAACAGAGAAAAGACATCTCAATGTTTTGGTGGTCAGGAAGGCTGATTCCTGAACTTACCAGGCTGAGTTATCATAGAAAAATGACAACACAGGCCATTCGACCCATCGAAAAAGAGTTACCCAGCCTAATCCCACTTTCCAGCACTAGGTCTGTAGCCCTGTAGGTTACGGCTCTTTAAATGCACATCCAAGTATCTTATAAAGGGATGAGGGTTTCTGCCTCTAGAACCCTTTTAGGCAGCGAGTTCCAGACCCCCACCACCCATATGTGCAAAGTCTACCCTGGGACTTTAATCTCTGGAGAGGACAATGATAAGGGGGCACTTACAAGTGTTTTTAAGATTTTCACAGGTATGAAAAATTTGGGTAGAAGGTGGTTCTTCTGTTGGGCATAGGATTAAAGGACTAGATGACACAGTTTAGAAGGAATGAACTTGCATTTACATAGCAAGAGTAAAGTTCCAAGGTAGAAAATCTTTGCACTTAACTCAGTCCTGCAAGTTGAGGAATCAGCTTTCCTACCCTGCACTCTCCAATAATTCTACAGCTTTTATATTGCATCGTTCACAACCTCAGGGCGCACCAAAGCACTTCAGTTAATAAAGTACTTTTGAAGTATAGTCACTGTTGTAATGTAGGGAAAGGAAGTGGCCAATATGTGCACGAGATCTCACCAACAGTAGTGACCAATTAAACTGTTTGTGATGTTGGTTGTAGAATCAAGGTTGACTTGGACACCAGAGGAACTCGCCAGCTCTTTGTTCAATAGTGCCATGGAATCTTTTACATCCGCCCGAAGGGCAGACAGGGCCTCGGTTTAACGCCTCATCTGACAGTCGACATCTCTGACAGTACATCATTCAATTCCCTTAGTACTCCATTAGAGTGTCAGAGAGAGAATGTGTTCAAGTTCTGGAGTGAGGCCTGAACCTTTTAACCACAACCGTCTAACATAGAGGCAAGAGTGCTTCCACTGATCATAGGCTAATACCTACAAAGTCTCTCCCCCTCCCCCCTCCCCGCCCCCCTCCACCAATTTTTTTTTTTTTTTAAGTATAAGGGTGATTAGGGCAGGGTGGAAATCAAAACCATGGCCCGTTTGAAAGAAAAGAACAAGATGAATATCTATTAGGAAACAGTATACAAGGCAATTAGCTCTGGAATCACAAAAAGAAAACTAATGGAAGATGTGAATGGGTGAGCTAGATGTACAAAGTTGGATGATAAATTAGACAGCATAACAAATGGGCAAAGAATGCCGGAGGTCATAAACAAGTTAACAAAGTGAGCAGATAGATGGCAATGCTGAGAACTCTGTAATAGTACACTATAACAGTAGATTCTTAAGATTAAATGAACAGATATTTAGGGGTGCAGATATATTTATCTCAAAGTGGGAGCTTCAAGTAGATTCTGAAAGAGACTAGTGTCCAGGATGTTTACTTACATTTGATAATCAAGTTTGTGATTTTTAATGCGCTCTGCAACAAATCCCAATCCACTTGGGGGTTAAGAAATCTCTAATATCAGTGAATTATAAAAATCAAGGTCCTTATAAAAATCAACTTTTGAGCTGACATTGGTCCAAATTTCACTCTGCTGGTAGGCAAATAATGTGGGCAGCAATTTAAAATATATATACTCAAAAAGCTAAATATGATAGTTTCTAGATGTGAAGACAAACATAAGCACCAGATAGCAGGGTCTTCAATTTCTTCCAAAGTTCCAAACAAAGTTATGTATAAAACAAGATTATATTTAATAATAATCAGTAACAAAGTTAGAATTTGCAGCATTTCATCTTCCATCATTCTCTCTCCAGAACATTTTGGCCGACATGCCCAATTCCCCCTCTCCTCTTCCCCAGCGGTGGGAAGAGCCACAAGTCCACTTCCCACAACGAATCCCCAGGATTGCTACATTAAAATTGGCACTAATTGTACCTCTAAATAACTTGCATAACTTTAAAAACAAGCTATATATTTCTATATTAAAATTCTTGTGTGCAAACATCCATTTTTCACATTTATAATTTTTTTCATTCATCTGTTGGATGTGGACGTTGATTGCCAATCCCCAATTGTCCTCGAGATGGCTGTGGTGAGCTGCCTTCTTGAACTGCTGCAGTCTGTGTGATGAAGGTACTCCCATAGTGCCATTGGAGAGGGAGTTCCAGGATTTTGACCAAGCGACGAAGGAAAAGTGATATATTTCAAAAAGTCAGAATGGTGATGGGGAACTTGGGAGGTGATGGTGTTCCCATGTGATGTCCTTGTCCTTCTAGGTGGTAGTCAACAGTTTGGGAGGTGCTGTGGAAGAAGCCATGGCGAGTTGCTGCAGTGCATCTTGTAGCTAGTGCGCCGGTGGTGAAGGGAGTGAATATTTAAGGTGGTGGATGGGGTGTTATTCAAGCGAGCTGCTGTGCCCTGGATGGCGTTGAGCTTGAGTGCATCCAGGCAAATGTAGCATATTCCATCACACTCCTGACTTGTGCCTTGTAGATGGTGGAAAGGCTTCGGGGAATCAGGTGGTGAGTCACTCGTTGCAGAATACCCAGCCTTGTGTGGCCAGTGTGTGTATGTGGCTGGTCCAGTTAAATTCTGGTCAATGGTGAACCCCCAGGTCAGTGATGGTGGGAAATTAGTCAATGGTAATGTCAAGGGACGGTGGTTACACTTTCTCTTGTATCATTGTTACTGATTATTAAATATATTCTTGTTCTATACATAACCTTGTTTGGAGCTTTGTCTGGAAGAAATTGAAGACCCTACTATCCAGTGCTTATCACACCAAGCAACAATATAGAATGCCTAATTAAATTAATGATGTAATGACACTATCAACAGAGGCACTGCAGCAACATTACTGGTGGAAGGCTGTAATTAGTGACAAGTTTACAAAGTTTCACTATAAATGTGGATGTAGGAATGAAAAATATTAAAATAAGGATTGAATGTACATCTTTAAAATGTCATGTTTTAATTTTAATACAAACAGCCTCATTAGATACAAATTACAACTCATTTTAGAACAGAAAAGGCAACCAACTGTATACACGTATTTCTGTAAATTTTTTAATTAGACTTGCTAGCTGCTTTAACATTTTTGTAAAAATTCTGAAAATGTCTACTGTCTATCCATTAATGATCATTTAGATATTTACACACACACATATATATATATAATGGAAACGATCTCATTTTCAGAAAAGAGGCAGTTCTGGAAAATGTGACACAAGGATACTGTACAGCTAATCCTACCAGAAAATTGCTCATCTCAGATATATCGATTACACCAAGATCAAACCACGCTGGTTGTGAATTGTCAAAACATTTTGATTTCACCTGCACGACAGTAAGTTTGTAAATTGAATCTAAACTCAAGAGCCTCATATCCACATCGTTGATGTTCCAGATGCTTCTCCAACCCGGCTCATCACAAGCGCGACAGCTCTATGTTGAGCAAGATTGGCTGGGGATTCAAGCGCTGTTTTAGGCCCCAGAAGCTTTCGGCTGTAACAACACGAATTTGACGCAAAATATGTCCATGAACATTATGTACATTGACTTATATTTTATCAATATATACATATATTATACATAAACACGTACAGGATTGTTGCAAATCGGAGGTTCTGCTGGCTGCGTCCATCAAAACACAATTTGCAGAACATGCAAGCCTACAATGCGGCCACTCACAAAACTGCTCAACGCACCATCCATTGGCACCCGCTTAACCATATTAATCTATGACAATTAAGCGCAGCAAAAATCGGATTTTCTAATAAAATATATGGGAAATGCGCAACTATCACACACAATATAATTTGGGAGGCGTTTCATGCATATGTATTTTTTTTTAAAAAGAGGAATGTTCCAGAAAACAAAGTATTTCCAACATGGCGCCTGCCGCCATTTTCTATTGAGCACCTTCGCAACCACACCAAAAGCTGCGGGTTTTGGATAAATCTCACTTAACCCGAATAACCAAAAAGAACGTTATTTCTTTGGTAACACTTACCGCCATATCCCCAAGAGTTTTAGTGACGAAAAATAACCGTCTCTCCGCCGCCGACAAGCTCACCCACCTCCAACTCGCTTACAAAATCCCTGACGAACCTGATCCCGCCCCGCGCGAATGCATTATGCGCGCGCACCCACGCGCCTCCAGACGCTTTACCAGGCCTGTCAAATCCACCCTGGGTTAGAGTGACACTCATTTGGATCAGAAATCCAACCTGTTTTTGATGTATGGATTTTCAGCTTGTTTGATAATAAATCTCACTCCCAAGAATTTTGGAGAGTCCCCTGCAGCTGCACTAAACATGCACAACAACTTGCATTTGTACTCAGCCTTAAACACAAAAGAAATGTTCAAGGCACTTCACTGTTAGGAGTAACAAAAAGGGACGCCAAACTAGGGAGGGAAAACTGCTTGAAGAGATGGGTCTGGTGAAGGTTTTTAAGGGTGGAGAGAAGGTTGGAGAGGTTTAGAGAGAGAATTCCAGACCATAAGGCGAAGTGGCTGTAGGTTCTGCCACTGATGGTGAGGGGAGGACTGCACTACAGTCTGGAGTCACAGAAACTGCGGGGATATAGGCCTGAAAAAAATTGCAGGGATAGGCTGAGGCAAGGTCATGGGGGAATTAGAAGGATTTTTAATTTAATACATTGGAACTTGGAAAGTGAGTGTAGATTAGTGAGGGTGGGGTTTGATGGGTGAGCAGAACTTAATACAGCACAGTATATGCGCAGTAGAGTTTTGGCAAACTTGCAGTTTGTGGAGTGTGGAGGCCAGCTAGGAGAATGTTTGACGAATTGAATCTGTAGTGGATGAGCTGAGGTTAGGGCAGAAATGTGCAATGTTGTAGAGAAGGATGTACAGGATGTGGGGTTTAAAGTTCAGCTAAGGGTCAAACGAACATCAAAGCTGTGAAAAGTTTGTTTCAGCCTGAGAGAGTGGATGGGTAAAATAATAAAGTCTTGCACTTATGTGCTTTTCAAGTGCCTTTCATGACCTCGTGACATCCTAACATGCTATACAGCCAATGAAGTACGTTTTGAAGTGCAGTCACTGTTGTAATGTAGTGTAGGGTTTGGAGTCGGTGACAGGGGGTTGAGCTTATTGTGGGGGCCAAAAATGATGAGTTCAACCTTCCTGTTTTTGAGCTGGAGAAGTTCTGACTCATTCAGGACTTGATGTCAGACAGGCAGTCAATCGAACACTGGCAGTTCTGAGGTTAAAAGTGGCAGAGAGGTAGAGCTGGTTATCATCAACCTGCATGTGAAAGCTGACACCATGGTTTTGGATGATGACACTAAAGGGCAGCAAGTAGATAAGAGGAGAGGACTAAGGATAAATCCTAGAGTGATAGTGTGGGAAAGGGAAGAGAAGCCAGAGCTGAAGATGTACTTACTGCATTCGGATAAGTAGGATTGGAAACATGGAGTTGGACAAAGGCGGAGAGGCATTTGAGGAGGATGACACAGTCAACTATAATCAAACATTATGGAAAAGTCAAGAAAGAATAATGCAGCATGATCACAGTCAGAATATAATTTGTGACTTTAGTTTGGGCTGTTTTGGTGCTGTGAGATGGTACAGGTCTCAGGAGTGCAGGAAATTTTAATTGACTGATTTAACTAACTGAAAACGATAAGTGGGCCTTTAGCCAGTAAGTTCCAGCAACTAGCATGGTCTAATTCAGGTAGAACAATCATTGCAGACGCCATGAGGTGAATAGACCAGGCTGAGACTACAGGTGTAGGTACTGAATGCTAAGATCGCAAAACCAACTTAGGGTCTTGAAGAGTGAAGGCCTGAAGGGCAAGTCTAACTTTACTGCCACAAGTGCAGCAGTGTGGGTAACCCCTGTTCACTCCTAACATTTTTTTTAATGCTAACAAATGACTACAGTGTCAATAATCCACAATTGATCTGACCTCAACAAGTATCATTAATCTGCAAAAAACAACAGTCACTGAGCAACTCCAGCTTGTATTAATCCTTTGTAACTAGGGGATAAATTATCAGAATAACAGTGCATTGAATTCTGGCAAATAATGAGACAGGTAGCCTTACATCGCTTCACGTTTGCTATGGTAGCTGTGATGAAAACAATGTGAGATGGATTAAGAATATCTCTTCTCTTTTAGACAGTCCCTTGGAGTCGAGGATGACTTGTTTCCACAGTAAAAATGAGTTCTCATGTGGCTGATGAGTCCTATGTGCGACCTACAATCTCTGTCACAGGTGGGGCAGATGGTGGTTGAAGGAATAAGTGGGTGGGGTGCTTGAGTTGCCATGCGCTCCTTCCGCTGTTTACGCTTGGCTTAAGCTTGCTCTTGGCAAAGAGACTCGAGATGTTCGGTACTTTTCTCAATGCTTTTCCTCCACTTTGTGTGGTCTTGGGCCAGGGATTCCCAGGCGTCGATGGGGATGTTGCACTTTTTCAAGGAGGCTTTGAGGGTGTCCTTGAAGCATTTCCTCTGTCCACCTGGGGCTCGCTGGTTGTGTCGGAGCTCTGAGTAGAGCGCTTGTTTTGAGAGTCTTGTATCAGGCATGTGGACGACGTGGCCTGTCCAACGGAGTTGATCGAGCGTGGTCAGTGCTTTGATGCTGGGGATGTTGGCCTGAGCAAGACCACTAACGTTGGTGCGCCTATCCTGCCGATGAATATGCAGGATCTTGCGGAGGCAGCGTTGGTGGTACTTCTCCAGTGCTTTGAGGTGCCTGCTGTACATTATCCATGTCTCGGAGGCATATACGAGGGCGGTTATCACTACTGCCCTGTAGACCATGAGCTTGGTGCCGGGTTTGAGGTCCTGGTCTTCAAACATTCTCTTCCTCAGGCGACCAAAGACTGCACTGGCACACTGAAGGTGTTGTTGGACTTTGACATAGACGTCTGCCCTTGTTGACAGTAGGCTTCCAAGGTATGGAAAATGGTCCACATTGTTCAAGGCCTTGTTGTGGATTTTGATAATCGGGGAGCAGTGCTGCGTGACAGGGGCAGGTTGGAAGAGGACCTTCGTCTTACGTATGTTTAGTGTACGGCCCACGCTCTCGTACGCTTCGACGAAAGTGTTGACGATGGCTTGGAGTTCGGCCTCCGAGTGTGCGAAGACGTAGGCATCGTCTGCATACTGTAATTCATTGACAGAGGATGGGACGACCTTGGATCAAACTTTTGGGGGCAGCCAAATTTGAGGAGGATGCTCCATAATCCCTCACAGTTGACAGTGTCAAAGGGCTTTGTGAGGTCAAAGGCAGCCACTGTAGCACCAGTCACAGGGTTGGTGCTATTCTCTGCATTTCTCTTGGATTTGCCGTGCGGTGAAGATCATGTTCATTCTGCCCTTTAGTGGGCGGAATCCACATTGCGACTCTGGGAGGAGTTCTTCAGCCACAGGGAGAAGGTGATTGAGGACGATTCTTGTGATGCCTTTCCCTGTGGCAGATAGCAGGGAAATTCCACTGTAGTTACCGCAATCGCCTTTCTTGAAGATGGTCACGATTACTGCATCTGTGAGATCCTCTGGCATGCTTTCCTCCTTCCAGATGAGAGAACTGAGATTGTATATTCATGTCAAAAGTGCTTCGGCGGGGATTCCATCTGATCCTGAGACCTTGTTGTTTTTCAGTTGACGGATGGCCTTTTCTACCTCATGCTGGGCTGGAGTTGTGCTGAGATGGTGGCGGGTAGCATGCTGTGGGTTGGAGTCGAGGACACTCACGTCAAAGATGTCAAGAACAACACTGGTTATATCATCATATGAGCAACACAATATATACATCATATCTTTTTTGGTCAAATTCCACCATTGCAACCTCCATTTATAAACAAATCAGAAAAGGTTTCCTAAACATATTTTGTGATAATAACCATTTAAAGACACATTTTGGTCAAACAGTGAGGTTTTTGTGAATGCTGAGCTCCTAGAACAGTTGGTTACATCCTGTTCTGCAAATTCGATTCAAATGTTGCATTTTGATCACTGGTGCAAGCTTACGTCACAAGAAATGTTATAGCGGTCACAACAGAAAACATGTACAATGCTGTTTTGGGATTCTCTTCTATTCAAATGGTAGGAATGTCAAGTGGGGACTACTTATTGTTTAAAATAATGCTCCATTAGCATTCCAATTATAAAAATTATGACTGACTTTATTTGTCACTTGCACAGTGGCCTGCCAGATTGGGTCTCCCTCCCTATAGATTGCTCTGTGATATCTCTGAAAAGCATAATGATAATTGAATTACATAGGCAAATGTTAAGTGAGCAGGCAGTAAGTGGTTAGACAACTGACTGATGGTCACACCTGTGTTTGTGTATATAAAGAAGCAACCTGCATCAGCCAGCTTGAAAAAAAACACTTAAATAAATCCAGTGTTCTTGAGTATTTAAGTTCCTCAGCAGTTTTATAAAGGGAAGCTGCCCCATATGTCCTACAGCAGCTGCATGGAAAATAGGAGAGGAGACAATATAACACCAGTCAATATTGCATATCCTGCAGTCACAGGGCTTTATGAATTAGCATTTGGGTCTACTTCCCTGCAGTTTTCAAAATCTGAAAGGCTAAAAAGGAAAATAATCATTACAAGAAATCCTTTACAGAGTTACAGAATAAAGGTTCTTGATCTCAGTGCATTCAAAAATAATTATAGAAGCCATGCACAGATTTCAGTCCAAAAGATCAGTGAACAATGTTAGTTATTTTTGGCACACTGTGTTGTCTGGAATTGCAACAGTGAAATCATAATACCCCTACTAAGGAAACAATATAAAATATAAATTAGTGTTCTCATTTTAATTTTAAAAAGATTCAATTCTTTTCTCACTGCAGTTTTAGTCATAATTTATCATGTGAAAAATGTGTCTTTTCCTAACATTAGGAATAAAATTTATCATTAAAAGTGCTGCTTATTAGACATTTGAGATCTCTTTGTTACTCTGCAGGTCTCTGACAGGCAATTTAAAGTACAGAACCATAGAAACATAGAAAATAGGTGCAGAAGTAGGCCATTTGGCCCTTCGAGCCTGCACCACCATTTCAATAAGATCATGGCTGATCATTCACCTCAGTACCCCTTTCCTGCTTTCTCTCCATACCCCTTGATCCCTTTAGCCATAATGGCCAAATCTAACTCCCTCTTGAATATATCCAATGAACTGGCATCAACAACTCTCTGCAGTAGGGAATTCCACAGGTTAACAACTCTCTGAGTGAAGAAGTTTCTCCTCATCTCAGTCCTAAATGGCTTACCCCTTACCCTTAGACTATGTCCCCTGGTTCTGGACTTCCCCAACATCAGGAACATTCTTCCTGCATCTAACCCGTCCAGTCCCGTCAGAATTTTATATGTTTCTATGAGATCCCCTCTCATCCTTCTAAACTCCAGTGAATACAGGCCCAATCGATCCAATCTCTCCTTATATGTTAGTCCTGCCATCCTGGAAATCAGTCTGGTGAATCTTCGCTGCACTCCCTCAATAGCAAAAACGTCCTTCCTCAGATTAGGAGACTAAAACTGAACACAATATTCCAGGTAAGTCCTCACCAAGACCCTGTACAACTGCAGCAAGACCTCCCTGCTCCTATACTCAAATCCCCTCGTTATGAAGGCCAACATACCATTTGCCTTCTTCACCGCCTGCTGTACCTGCATGCTAACTTTCAAAGACTGATGTACCATGACATCCAGGTCTCGTTGCATCTCCCCTTTTCCTAATCTGCCACCATTCAGATAATATTCTGCCTTTGTGTTTTTGCCACCAAAGTGGATAACCTCACATTTATCCACATTATACTGCATCTGCCATACACTTGCCCAGTCACCTAACCTGTCCAAGTCACCCTGCAGCCTCTTAGCATCCTCGTCACAGCTCACACCGCCACCCACTTTGAAAGATCACTGTACTTTTGGAAATTTTGCTTTCCTGCTGCATAAATTGTCCTATTGTACTGCACTGCAGGGCGGCAACTGTGCGGTTGGCCTTTCCTCCTCCTTCAGCGACGACTAGGCTTCTCCTTCCCCACTGGTGGCCTGGCCTCTTCTGACTGGTGAACACCATGGCTGTGACATAGAAACATAGAAAATAGGTGCAGGAGTAGGCCATTCGGCCCTTCTAGCCTGCACCGCCATTCAATGAGTTCATGGCTGAACATGCAACTTCAGTACCCCATTCCTGCTTTCTCACCATACCCCTTGATTCCCCTAGTAGTAAGGACTTCATCTAACTCCTTTTTGAATATATTTAGTGAATTGGCCTCAACAACTTTCTGTGGTAGAGAATTCCACAGGTTCACCACTCTCTGGGTGAAGAAATTCCTCCTCATCTCGGTCCTAAATGGCTTCCCCCTTATCCTTAGACTGTGTCCCCTGGTTCTGGACTTCCCCAACATTGGGAACATTCTTCCTGCATCTAACCTGTCTAACCCCGTCAGAATTTTAAACGTTTCTATGAGGTCCCCTCTCATTCTTCTGAACTCCAGTGAATACAAGCCCAGTTGATCCAGTCTTTCTTGATAGGTCAGTCCCGCCATCCCGGGAATCAGTCTTGTGAACCTTCGCTGCACTCCCTCAATAGCAAGAATGTCCTTCCTCAGGTTAGGAGACCAAAAATGTACACAATACTCCAGGTGTGGCCTCACCAAGGCCCTGTACAATTGTAGCAACACCTCCCTGCCCCTGTACTCAAATCCCCTTGCTATGAAGGCCAACATGCCATTTGCTTTCTTAACCGCCTGCTGTACCTGCATGCCAACCTTCAATGACTGATGTACCATGACACCCAGGTCTCGTTGCACTTCCCCTTTTCCTAATCTGTCACCATTCAGACCTTCCACTCTGAACTCCAGTGGGCCACTGACCCTCCCAATGCCTGCCCCCAACCAAGCCTTGGACTACCTACCACCAACTCAGCGCCAAGCTTGCGGCCAACATCTCGCCGGAGCCAACTAGGCTCATACAGCAGTGCCTGGTCTCCAGTCGTCTTGGACCCCCTTGCTACTGGACCAAGACCTTGCTCAGCTAAGCCCGTGTGGTAGCCGGTGTGCAACAGCCACCCCACGTTAAAAGAACTCACGCATAGGCATGTTCCACTCTGTTAACATGAAGCTCGGGATCTGGAATGTAAGGACCCTCATGGACAACTCCAACAGCGACAGGCTGGAATGCCGCACCGCCATAGTTGACTGGGATCTCAAACGCTGTGATAGCGACATTGCGCCCTAAGTGAGACCCGGTGGGCAGGGGAAGGCCAGCTGAAGGAACAAGGTGGAGGTTACACTTTCTTCTGGAAAGGGTGACAGGGACTGTGGTTCTCGTATAGGATTGTTCAACCTAAGGACTCATCAAGAGTGGAAGCAAGTTTTCCTTGATTCTGAGGAACTGCCTATGATGATTTTTTTTTTAACCAAAAGGAGGGAAGATCAATAACGACCAAAAATAATGACTGTTTGGAGCCTAACTGGGCAAAATCCTCCTCGACTTGCTGATACAATACCTCTTGAATGATGTCAGAAATTGTGCCAAAAAGATTTTACAAACAAGAAACAGCATCTGTGCCAGCTGAGACTTGTTGTGTGGGCTGTGTTGTGTTTTCCCTGCAAGCTGGGCTGGGCTGGGCTCCTTGCACACATTCTGTTGGTCCAGCCTAAGTAGGTTGGTTGGGCTGGACGGGGCTGGACGAGGCTGAAGTCCTGGACGTTGAGACAATCCTCAGAGCAAACGGGGCGGTCACGTGCTCCCTCCTCCAGCGGTGGTGGGCGGGGTTTCTCGTCTTGCGCGAGGAATGTTGGGAGCGTGCCCTTATCCCGCCAATTTAAAACTCGGTTTATGAGGAGTTATTTTCTGCAAAAATCTGGCGTCAGCCTCATTGTTGACGGTAAGGGATCGTTTTAATTGCTGTATTTGATTAATGGGAATTCTTCCCGGTTGGCGGAGGACACGGCACTTTGGGCCTTTCAAATAACTACTGGACAGCTCGGGGAGACGATAACTGTGTCGCGACATTGTAAATACATTCACAAAGCTCCGTTTGCCCCGTGCCCCGATTAGAATAGTTTTTCCGCCTTGGTTTTATAATGTAGGTAACTTGCAAATGACCCACCTGAAGCCGAGGCGCATCATACCGCATTTTTGTTGTGCTAACTTGAAGAATGTTTCGGTGCAAACTCTGGCTGTCAAATATTTTATGTTTATTGCTGGAGGATCATGAACCAACTTGAGCCTTCTATTCACCATTTTGAGTTTTCTGTATACTCATGTGATTTATCATCCTCCTCCAACGCTTCTCCTCCGTTGTTCAGCTGCGTAGTTTTGCACTCGGTTTGTTTCGTTCTCGTCTATCCTGTCTTAGCCAGAGAACCTCCCGCTCTCACGCCGTTACTTCTGAAATTTCCAAAGGATCTATCCTGGGCCCCATCTTATTTCTCCTCTACGTGCTGTTCCTCAGCGACACCATCCGTGAACACATCAGGTTCCTCATGTATTCGTGCCAATAGTGCTTCTCCACCATGTTTTAGTGCTTTGGCGGGTATTCCATCTGCTCTTGAGGCCTTGTTCTTCAGTTGTCGAATGGCCTTTTCAACCTCATGTGGGGTTGGGGTTGTACTGAGATGGTGGCGTGTAGTATGCTGAGGGATGGAGTTGAATATGCTCATGTTGAAGACAGAGTCTTGGTTAAGGAGATATTCAAAGTGCTCCTTCCAGCTGACAACATCCAGCTCTACCTCACTATCGCTGTCACCACCTCTCTTGATTCGACCATTGCCTCTGGTTTGTTGTCTCATATAAATAACACTGTTGCATCTTAAACCTCTCTGCCTCTCTGGTCACCATTTTAAGACTTCATAAAACCTACCTCTTTGACTAAGCGTTCAGCCACATGTCCTAATATCGCCTTTCTTTCTTTGCCTCTGTGCCTGCCTCAGCTCTTCTGCTGAAGCCCTCATCCATGCCTTTTGTTACGACTAGACTTGACTACTCCAATGCACTCCTGGCTGACCTCTCACATTCTACACTACGTAAACTTGAGGTTATCCAAAACCCCTGTGCTCGCTGACCTACATTGGCACCCGGTTAAGCAATGCCTCGATTTCAAAATTCTCATCTTGGTTTGCAAATCCCGCCATGGCCTCGTCCTGCCTATCTCTGTAATCTCTTTCAGCCTCAACTCCACGAGATGTCTGCTCTCCTCAAATTCTGCCCTCTTGAGCATCGCTGATTATAACTGCTCAACCATCGGTGACCGTGCCTTCAGTTGCTTGGACCCTAAGCTCTGGAACTCCCTCCCTAAACCTCTTCGCCTCGCTAGCTCTCTTTCCTCCACTAAGACGCTCCTTAAAACCTACCTCTAAGTTTTTGGTCATCTGCTGTAATTTCTTGTGTGGCTTGGTGTCTAAATTTATCTGTTTTGTGTTATGACTGCTGTGAAGTGCCTTAGGTCGTTTTACTACATTAAAGGCACTATATAATACAAGTTGTTGGTGTTGCTTGGTACCCAAATCCAGGTCATTAATATATATCAAAAAGAGCAGTGGTCCTAATATTGACCCCTGGGGACACCGCTTATACTGCCCTCCAGTCTGACAAACAACTTTACACCACTACTCTATACTTTCTATCTCTTGGCTAATTTTATATTCATGCTGTCACTGCCCCAAAATCACAGGGCTTTGTTTTACTAACCAGTCTATTAGCTGACACTTTATCAAACTGCTTTTGAACGTCTATCTATATAACATCAACTGCTACCTTTATCAACCCTTTTCTGTGCCATTTCACTGGAGAATCTTGCATATAACATCAACTTTCTCCTTCCCCATCAAAAAAAAATGTTGCATCCAAATGGGTTTGTTACTTAGTATTTCCAAAATATGGTGGATTCCCCTTATGGTTTAACTGTGTATATCGATGTTGTTAGGGATCATTATGCCTGATTATGCCTTTCAGGTAGCCAGTAGGATTATGGTGACTATGATGAGTCATTACTTGCTGGATTGCAGGAACCATATAAATAACACTTGCATCTAAAATGATGCATGAAGTTGAATGGTGAAAGTCCTGGGAAATATTAAATTTAGTGTGCAGACTGTCTGTATCTGGCACACAACTGGTTTCACCATCCATCACCAGATTTGGCTGAACCACATCAAATGCTATCAGATCTCTCTCTTCTTTGCAAAAATCACCCACTGCTCCAGGATCATCCTGGATATCAAAGGTAATCCCCAGCTGCTTTTCTTGACTACCAGTTGTCTCCTTAAAACTCACTCCACGCCCACATCCAACAAGTGTGAGGAGTTCATGAACTTCTTCATCACTAAGGTTGAGACCATCTGTTGAACTGCCTTAACTCCTTTGCTTGTATCAAGTTTTAACCATTTCTGTTCGTTGCAAAATAAATTGAAGATAGCCATTAAAAATCAGTTGTTTATCTCGGTCCAATATGCAAATGTTCAAACAAAGTAAGTCCGATGCCAATTGGGTACTTGTGTATTTTTGATTTATAGCAATCATTCAAGATGTGGAATGACATTGAACTTCTGACAAATGATGACACGGGCAGTGGTCGGTTAAACATTGAGGCCCGAAGAGAGAGTGGTGCAGCCCTTTATCAAGTGGATACTATAGTTAAAATATCCTCTTCAGCGACGGTAAGATTATTTTTTATATATGTATATGGGGCAGGGAAGAAAACAGAATAACTTCAAAAACAAATGAAAGCTGCTCCTGGGATGACTCAGATAACTTAGCAAGTGCTTCTTGTGTTCCATATAATTAAAAAGAATTCTCGAATATTAAAATAAACATATTATTATTGTTTCTAATAAAACAGAAGATCACTTCAATTATGGTAACATCATCTTTTGTGTCCCCATTTACCAGTCATTTAGTAAATTCCTGGAAGGTGCGTGTCTGAATGATATCACTGGTTGAATGGTCAGCGACTCTTTTGGTTTGCTGCAATTTTTCAATTCACACTGAAAAACTAGGTGTTTTAATATTCAAAATATCTGGAAATTGAAAAATCTTAAACAGAAATCTGGTGAATAATTCAGTTTGAAGATCAGGACCAGTATTGTAACAAGGGTGGTAATCTAATGAGTGCTTTCAGTATTGATGCAGTTACATTCGGCAGGCTTTTTACAATGCATTTCCAAAAAAAATGTCTATTTATAAAGTGCAGTGGGTACAGTTTTAAAGGGCCCAAGTTTCGAGCCGTGCCTAGAACGGCGCAGTCCCGACCTGGACCCCCGTTTTTCGCGCCACAAATTGCGCCTAAAAAAAAAAGCTCCAGATTCTCCACCTCCCTGCATGTCCTCTGGCCCTCGGCGCAGCGCAGCAGGAGCTGTAGGGGGCTGAGCCAGGTCCCTGCGTTGAAAACTGCCGGGACCTCTGCACATGCGCGCTACAGTGGGCGCGCAAGTGGAGTATCTCCAGGCGCCCGAAACTGTGTGGGAGGGGCCTGAAGCACGCAGCCCCTAGCCCTGGCCGAATGGCCTCACTGGGGCTGCGTGAATAAGGCTCCTCCCACGCCCAGCTCCTGCATCCTCCCGACCCGACTCGACTCCCGCTTCCGGCCTCCGGACCGGACGTGACACCCCTCCCCCCCCCCCCCCCCCCCTCGCCCCGACCGACCCCCCTCAATCTCCTTCCCTCCCCAATCTCCTCCTCCTTCTCCCCCCCTCCCCCAATC